>NC_056748.1:1027321016-1027621016 GCF_019279795.1 Protopterus annectens | reverse complement strand
TATGTGAGAAAGAGTGAGAGCGATCGAGCAGTGAAAGTAGCAGTTAAGAGCTGTGCATACCTCTCAACCACTTAGGTCAAGAAATCTGGATAAAGCCTAAAATAAAGAAGGGACCATACCTCTCAACTGTCAAGATGTTTACAGAATGTCCAAATTTATTGGATTGTTCCTCATAAAATTTGTGGTTTTCTGGCAAATCATACAGGATTGAAGTCATTATCTGGTGACATACATTTGAGTTTTAGACTTCTTATCCTTTAGAAAATGCATGCCAACACAAATCCTGTTATTCTTGCAACTTTCTAAGTTTATAAAAGCAATATTTAAAATCTGTTCTTAATTTTAGATCTTTGTCCCATCATTATTTTTTAATTTGTTCAGATTTCTTGAGCTTAGAGGTTGAGAGGTACTGGGGAACAAAGGCTAAAAATAGGAACAAATTTTAAACATTGCCAATATAAAATTACAAAGTTGCTGGAATAAAAGGATTTGTTTTAGAACTCAAATATATAAATGTATGTCATTATTTATTAACTTCAGTCCCCAATGATTGCCAATAAACCACAAATCTGATGAGTAAGGGACCAAAATGAGGTAAATATCTGGACATTTTTTGAAAATCTCATCTTTTGGATGTAAAATATTTCCTCTAGTACCATTTACATATACTACAGCAAGTCTGAAACATTTGTTGGAGGCACTATTTTACATGAAAAATATAAAATAAAAAATAATAATATAGTAATAAAATAAGTAAAACACCACAATGTTGCTGACAGCCCATTCTCTAAGAGCAATAATGCCAGCTAAGGTGTGTGTTACTATGTAAATAATGCCCTTCCATGGGTGTAGATGCCCGATGCCACATACACCCTGTTGGGCATTATCGCTTGCTTAATTAATGTGGGTTGCTTGACACTAAGGATATGATAAACCAATACTTAGTTATAGCACTGATGCACACCCCTTAAAGTTATCAGGTGCTAACAATTTGCATTAGACACACAGAGTGAAAATAGTTTAATTCAGCAACAAGCAGCAATGCTAGTTGAAGCTAGAGAGTGAGTATGTTTGAACCTGGAGTAGTTCCACGCAGAAAATGTAAACCTGTTACTGGTTCTGGCAGGGCACTTGTTCTTCTCAAAACCTTAGAAGAAGTAACCACACCCAGTAATGACACTACAATGCAAGAATACAAATCATTCATGAGGCAGTGTTGTACAAAAAATTATCATTAGAATATTCATTCACTTGGTTTCAAGCCCATTCATGTTAAACAAAGGGCTAAGAAAACTGATCACTGAAAATGCAATAAAACTATTCAGCAACATTATTAAACTTCCAGGAACAAAAGTGAAAGAAGTAACAGGAACCAGAGGATGAATCTACTTTCACCAAACAAATAAAGTTTTACATTTGAATGCAGTTATTTATGTTAATTTTCGGTACTTACGTATTATCGCAACCAGATTTT
Organism: Protopterus annectens; assembly: GCF_019279795.1. Classification (NCBI taxonomy): domain Eukaryota; kingdom Metazoa; phylum Chordata; order Ceratodontiformes; family Protopteridae; genus Protopterus; species Protopterus annectens. Next base: position 1,027,619,542 of record NC_056748.1, on the reverse strand, counting down.
CATGACAACAGTGGTTGCTTCCCAATCAGTGAATGTGCAAGTTATTGTGCTTGAAATGGAAAACGGTGTGTTTTCTTTAACAAAATAGGTTGGTTTCCGGACGGCTGTAAACACAAAGTACACAACATACTGTTGTTGTTTCTTCGTGCTCTTTAATCGCACCAGCATGTCGCTGCATTGCAAGGCTGCCCACTGAACGTTCTTTGTCAGCCCATGCTGTGAAATAACAGCCATACTACATACATTCCTTCCAAGTTTGGCTTCAATTGTCAGGGTTGCTGTAGCATCCTTTACCGCCATAGCTAAATGCAAGAATTGGTTAAGGCATTCAGTAGTGGCTTGCCAGTAACAGCAGGTATTCAGGCTTCTGAGGAATGCGGTTATTCACCTGTGCATTTTTTAAGTGTAGTGGAAAGTCTGTCGCATCAGAGCTATATGCATTTTTTTTTAATTTGGCACCCTCACTGCAATGCTTTGGCCCTTTTTTTCCCCCATTTTAACTTATATGACATCACTGACCTGATTCTGTTTGGAGATCAAACACAATGTCTCTCAGCACTTGGTTCCCAATCATGACAAATGTTCATTAATGTTGCTAAAATGTGTAATACAGTGTTTTTCTTTCAACAGTATACCTTATTTTCTGGACTATCAGTACAATGTGCAAGACATGCTGTTGTTCTTTCTTAATGGTGTTTACTGGCACCCATGTCACTTCCTGCAAGTCTGCCCGTTGAACATCGTGCCAGTAAACACCATTAAGAAAGAACAACAGCATGTCTTGCACATTGTATCGATAGCAGTCCAGAAAATAAGGTGTACTGTTAAAAGAAAACACGCTATATTACATTTTAACATTAATGAACATTTGTCTTGATTGGGAAGCAAGTGCTATTAACGCGAAAATCTGGTTGCGATAAAACGTAAGTACCTAATTTTCTTAAGCAGTTTACTCCATTTCGGAGAATTAAATCAAGAGACCATTGAGATGTCACTTACAGAGTAGTAGATAGAATTCTTAAGTGCTAAACTATCCTAAAACTCCTCCTATTGTAACGTGAAAGCATGTGGGCATCTGTGGAGATATTAAAATTAAATGATAATAATGTTTATAGGCCTTTTAAATGCAGAATCTAATAATCACAACTTTGGTGTTCAGAATTTCATTGCTTACTTTTAAATGCCTGCAAGCAGATTTTTGTTACAGTGCAAAAAGCAGGCATTATTCTTTTGTTGAGCTCTGCAAAACAGCAGGAAGTTAGTTTAACTTGTGATTTTACAGCAATAGAGCTATTCAACTTTCTGAGATTATATGTAAAAAAAATATATATAACATGATGATCAGCATAAAATGAACAGCAATGTGTGCACAAAAACAAAACAACTGATCAATAAAAGAACAGAAATAAATTTTTTTCAAAAAACAATTTATTCAATAACTTTCATTTGTTTTAATGGATGATGCTTCAGATTTCATCACTCAGTTAATATTTATTATTTATTTATATTTCTTAATCAGGGTATAGCACTGATTGACTTGGATCATTTTCAGATTTGAGCCTGGAGCAGTGTCTGCTTACATGACTTTTCAGGGGTGCACAGTATGCTAGTGGGGGCTGAAGGAATCCATTTCTTGTCTACAGGAAGTAGCGTGTTAACAACTCATAGCTTTAATCACCTCTGACCAGTCCGCTGTATACATTTGAGCCAGGCATGCACTTATCTAACAACTGTACTTTTACTGCCTTATTTACATAAACTGACCAGAGGAGTAGATACCTCTCCACCTCTTACTGCAAGAAATCTGGACAAAGCCAAAAATAATGTAGGGACAAAGGCCCAAAAATAGGGACAGATTTTAAATATTGCTCTTATATAAACTTAAAAAGTTGATAGAATAACTGGTTTTGTGTTAGTGTGCATTTTCTGACAAATATGAAGTCTAAAACACAAATATGTGTCATTATTTGACAACTTCAATCCCTAGTGACTTGCTAGAAAACCTAAGATTTTATGAGGAACAGACCAAAAATTTGAATCTAAAATCTGGACATTCTGTGAAAATCTGGACAGTTGAGAAGTATGAGTAAATGTGAGGAGCTTCTCATGACACAGTGTCAGAATTACACAACCAGCATTTGTCTGATAAACCATTAATACACCCTGATCTCATCAGCTGCAACCATAAGCTCCCAGGAAGCTGGGAATGACTATGGATAATGTTTGATCTTGCACTGCTGAATGATGTTGTCTGCTGCTGGATTACACTAAGTAAGCCCTGAACCAGTTTCTTGCAAATCTGAATTCCCAACATTTGCTTCCTTGGAGATGGGTTTCCATTTTCTTGGTCATTTACCACACGTCCATCAAAATACAGAAAACCCAGGAACTGTTGAGTGACATTAACAGAAGCAGGATTATCCAACTGTGCACATTAAGAAGCTAAGAACTCATAAACCTAATTACATATAATCTTTTCAGACAATCAGGCTATGACCAGCGGTGTTCTGTCTGGTGTATTACAGCTGTGAAAGAAATGAGCATAGAAATGATATAGGGAGAGTACAGAGGGGCTTTATTTGTAAAGTGAAATAAAAACCTGCTGTAAAAACAGAAAGGTACATGCCATGGCAGCTGTCCTTTTGTTAATGTGTTTTACTAAGCATTCAATAAGTGCTTTGTTCAGTGACCCAGCCTTTATGCTGACGTGGAAAAGCAAAAACACAGATTGGGTTCTAGTACATGACCAGTGCTACTGTATGGTCCAGACTGAAATGTCCTTGCTAATATGCAATAGAGAAGCTTATTGGAAAATAGATTATTCACTGACTTTGCATGGACATTCTTTGCTATGCATGGGATTTTTAGGTATATATGTTGTAATGGGGTTCACAGGTTAGATGTGCTTACAAACAGGTACTCATGGATGTTGACAGGTCACCAGTAATTGCAGCTTTTCACTGATTACCTGCATACAAGGTACGACTGGAAAGAGAGGGTGTAGAACACCTCAGCTCTAGATAATGATCACTTCTTACCACTTACATAAATGTGAAGAGGTGTTTGTCTTCCTAACCCCCCTGCTTTTTTTCAGCCATGCAGCTTATACAATGGTACAAAAGCTCAAAATATATAGAAGTGAAGCTTGGTCTTCTGAAGAACTTGAAAGTCAGCCAAGGAGAAAGTACACATTAAAGGTTTTAAATATTTATAGCATTTTATTTATTAAGCAGATAAGTCACCTAGGCAAAAGTCTGTGTTTTTGGAGGTCACCCTTGGGCACTGTCTAGTAGTGGGCTTCCTTAGTATTACCTAGCTTAAGGGAACACAACCCACTTCTTTAGGATAAAGAAAGTTAGCAGTTTATAGCCTTAATCCTCTGTGCTAAGCATTTAGAAATGTGCCATCGTCTAATTGTCATAACAAATTTCAAGGTTTTGAGCTGTCAAATTTATAGCCGCATATAGCTCTAAAAGGATTACGTCAGTGTTTCAGCATGGGGAGAGCAAAGTCACACAAAACCCTTAAACCATCCCCCACTCTGGAATCATAGATAAGCTTACTAAGCTGGGCATTAATCCCTAAGTCACTTGATGGGTTGCCAACTGGCTTACTGGCAGAACCCACACTGTAAAAGTAGCCAACTCCAAATCCAGCTCCAGACAAGTGACAAGTGGAGTACCTCAGCGTTCAGTCCTGGGACCGCTCTTGTTTGGCATCTACTTCTCTGAAATACAGGCCAACACTAAGGGACTCTGGCTAGCCATTATTGAATCCCCAAATTATGTGGATATTCTACAAAAGGGCCTTACAGAAACAGATACTTGGTGCCAGAGCCATGGGCTCAAGCTCAATGCCAAGAAATGTTTAGTTATCCCCTTTGGGAAAGAACATGTACCCGTGAATTACCACATAGGTGGCAGTACACTAAACACTGAAAGTGTGATAAGAGACTTAGGGACACAGGTGGACAGTGGTCTCACCTTCGATAACCACATCGCCACAACAGTCAGGAAATCCTTCTATGTGGCACACCTCATCACTAAGGGCTTTTCATCCAGAAAAAAAGGAGGTCATTGTCCCACTGTACTCATCCCTCATTAGACCCATTATAGAATACAATGCTCCATTTGGTATGTACCTCTCAAGACATCTGCATCAACTGGAAAGGCCGCAGAAATACCTCACTAAAAGAATCACAGGCCTAAAGCAGATGCCCTATGCTGACCGTCTAAAGAAACTCCACCTTTACTCTGCCGCATATCGTCTACTCAGAGGCGATCACTGCTTAACATACAAGGCCATATCAAACCCAGAGCTGCTGGACATGCTACACTTAAAGAAATCCTGATCCTCAGAGACACACACTCCAGGGATCTAAATCTTGTCATCACAATGAGCAAAACATGCTGGAGGGATAGGTTCCTGATCCAGAGACTCCCCAGACTCTGGAATATTCTGCCCATATATGTCAAGTAGAGCGCCTCTTTGGCCCTCTTCAAAAGGAACCTTGATGATTGGATGAGAGATAGGAAATTCACCCTAGGGATCACGTCAGTCACCCTGCTAGACAGGGGTCCAGGGAAGTAAATACTGTGGGAAGAAATAACCAGGGAATTGTTATGGCTAGGCTTGTATAGGCCCTAGGGCCAATAGCCTAGTACCAACCTATGAAGCTATGAACCTATAATGATTCATGGGAAGTAATCTGTAAAATGGATAGCAGCCTGAGTACAAACCTAAATCTACCATACTCTTATATCCACAGCAGCAAGTGTGTACACATGTCTGCTTGTTATACTATGGTTATAGCCAAGAATCCTTTGGCACTATCGCAGTACAATAGACACATCTATGTTGAATACTGACAGCATGAGAAATATAAACTATAGTTACTCAGGATGATAAAACATACATGCATAATACTGCTTGAGTATGATGAACAAATTACATGGACCCTAAAAGAACTTAAGTGTTACTGCATAACGTGTCTTGTTATAATGATCTTCACAAGAAGAATTTACAGCTATATATGTAGTGGGCTTGAGTGTTTCATGTAGCTATGGATAAAGATCATGTATCAGGAATCAATCATTTTATCTTGAGGCTCATTCCTACACAAGATTGCTTGTACCCATACTGATAACTACAGATGTAGATTATGAAACTTGTAGAAGCACACTGCATATTGTTAGCTAACCTACTTCTAATGCAACTTCAGTTTGTAGCTGGTCTTTAGAAGTAAGAACAAGACATATGCTTATTGATGTATAGAGTATTCAGGGATATGTCTGTGCAAAACACATGGAATGTTAGGATTATGCATGCTGCTGAATATAGGATGCTCGTGAATGTACGCATTTAGATTACTTCTGTGGAAATTCATGGACACTGTTGTACACTTATGCTAAGTAACAAATATTTATTCAGGAAAACAAATCAAATATTTAGAACTGACTGAAGAATGTCACACTGAAAAGCCTTGAGTAAGCAGCATCAGAATGTAAAACAGCAGAGGGTGAGTAAAACAGGTTTTGTATAAATAAAACTATGTTTAATCAAAGATGTGGTTCTGCTGAAGAAGGTCCCACAGCTGGAGAGTAGGGAAACAAGGCAGATGACCCACTCAGTGTTTAATACCATGTGAGAATTGATGACTTTTATGTCACAGAATGTGAACCACCATGGAATGGAGCACACAGACTGATCACTCGTAGCGTAGACCACATATCTCAAATATCCACGGCAGCTGAAGGTAGGAGGGCAGATGCCCACTTTGCAGTAAAGGGCAAACATATCCATGTGCATCCTTCTGTCAAAAAATGTTCCTTTGACTAGGGTTGCCACCTTTTCAAATGGCCAAAGTGGGACATTTTCGATACAAACATCAGATTTTACAGGCCGACACATACCCACGGTCAGTACAAAGGATATAACTTAACTTTTTCGCCTAAATAAAAGCTTATTCTTGTAACATTTTAGTTGCTTATTCTGTTTCTTATAACATTTAGGTGTTTTAGATACAGAATAACTGTTTTATGCAACTATTACATAAAATATAGCAAATAATTTTATCCTAAAATCTCAGGCCATTTGCCATTTTTTAAATTTTTTGTCAGGATGCAACTGCCCAATGAGGGACTGTCCCTCACAAAGTGGGACTGGTGGTAACCCTACCTGTGACAAAAGATAAAAGACATTTGAATATTGAAGGCATCCATCTCACTTAAACTGTATGAGATTCTAAATGCATTATCCACATGATGTGAAAGACATATAACCTCAAAACAATACAGGAGTGATCACAAATAATTTGAACATCCCGAAGAGGTGCAACATCCTGAGTGCAAACCTACATTTACAAAAAAATGATGCCATATCACATTTCACTCACAAGACCTGTCATTTCAACATTAACAAAGTTATGCGAAACCTGCATATCTGGCACACTAGAACTGTCATTCCTGAATTAATCAAGTTATGTGCAGCACAAATGGCATCATAGTAAACATATGTACTTTATCCTGGCAATACATATAATGTATATGTGACATATGAATTGCATATAATGCAAACACATTACAACATATACAGATGACTATCTCCCCAGCACATCTGCTACATATAATAGTTTAACTTTTTATCCATTATACTTTTGTTTTTACTGCAGCAGGGCAGGACATATCAGCAATCCTACCTTCAGCTTCCAAGGATATCTGAGATACTGCAGTAGAGATGATCATCCCCCATGCTGCCACTACATATAATACAGACACAACATCATACTGCAAGGGAACATCCTGTATGTTGTCACTACACATCATAATTCCTGGACTGTTGGAGCAGACACAAGGCACCCATTTGTGTCCAAAGTAATACAGGATCAGTGAGCAGCTTAGGGACCAGAGAGCCAGCTGGGTGAAGGGGAAAAGAGTGCTTGACACTTACCAACCATTCTTGGGTGAGCTTTGGAGAGCTTCTCAAATTAAGATTGATAGGTTCATAGGTAAGTGCTAGTAGCTGCCCTTGTGGTTTTCTGGCAAATCGTTGAAAATTGTTGTTGTCTTTCGGCTTTTCCCGGTTAGGGGTCGCCACAGCGGAACTCCGGTCCGCTAATGATTGGCAGTAAAGTTTCACGAACGCCGAGGTGCCAGCTTGATGTTCAACCTTCATTGAAGGCACGCCCATTTACGCATGTCTTTCGAATGCCCACCCAACCACGGGGAGGACATGCAGACTCCACACAGAAGGCACTCCCCACACTCCAGCCGAGAATCGAACGGGAGAACCTCTTGCTGTGAGGCATCAACACTACCACTGCACCATGAAGTCATTAAATACTACTAAATAATGACAGACATTTGAGTTTCAGACTTTATATCCTTCAGAAAGTACATAATAATGGAAAACAAAATAAAATCTGTTATCCTAGCAACTTTCTAAGTTTATAGGAGCAATATTTAAATTATGTCACTATTTTTTTGGCCTTTATCCCCCCATTCTGTCTGGCTTTGTCCAGATTTCTTGCACTGGGAGGTTGAGAGGTATGGCTACTAGCTTTAGAATATGCATAGGTTGTCACAGTGAAAGCTAGGATGACAAAGTAAGCTCCCTTTGTTTATGTTTTTTTTTGGAGGGCTTAGTATGGTTTGTGTTTCTCTTTTGCTAAACACCTATATAACAAAGGTCCGGCTAATGCAGTTTTACTAATTAAAACAAAACACTCAGAAATACTAATATTCACAAATGCATCATCATTCAGGCCAAACAGAGGATAAATTACAAATGTTAGCTGCCAGCTAACTGTTAAGCTGTCATGCCTGCCTCTGGGTGTGGAAGATCAGAAGGTCATACATTCAGTCTCCAAAGGCAGTAATCTAAAAACTGAACAAAAAAAAAACTGTAATCTAGATCTTAGAACTCATTATTAAATTAAACCCATGACATGATAATAATGCTATTTTTGTGTGTGTATGTGTGTGTGTGTGTGTGTGTGTGTGCGCGCGCGCGCACGCACCTTGAGGAAATTGGTATACAAAGAGTTAAAACTTCCTGAAAAGAAAGAGATGGAAGAGAACAAATCTCTGGGAACTGCATAAGGGCTCTGGCTTCTTCTGTGAAATCAGGAAATGGAAACTGACCACAATGCACATCTGTCAGATGAACTGTCTAAACAGTTTGAATTGTACCATTTGTATCTGATGAGATATAACAATGCAACTTTTTGCCAAAGGGAAAAATATATTTGTTCCATACATTAAAAAATTTCTATCAGCTTTAGTACTCCTATTTGGAAAGATATGCAAACATTTGAGGTAGATGACACCTAATTTGTCATTTGTCATTATAGAACATCATTCCCAAAACAAGATTTTACCTTGGAAGGATGGGCTTTATCAAGTCTGTGTTATTTCAAATAACCTTTGTATTGCCTTCTTGACAAGAAGCCTGCTGTGCAGTTTCCTTAAAATACTTTACTAATGCTGTATCATATATACTAAGAAATACTGACAAAGCCTGACTTCAGATCAGAAATTTGGCTGAATAAAATACCCGAATAGTCTCTTCTTAGTTTATCAATGTGTGTGGCCAGTGAGGTTTGATCACTAGCCTTGACTGATTTGCCAGTAATACCATAGTCATATGTCTGCTTCTGGGAACAGATAACAGGATTACTAGTTAGAAGGGTTGAGTAGTTGTGGGTTGCTGTAAATGCTGTTTGGCTTTAATTATGCATGGGTGGTAGGTAATCTATGCTGAAAAACGAGTAAAGCTTAGTTGGAAATGTCTTAACCAGTCTGATTGACACAAGCTGGCATAGGCTACCACTGTTTCCTGGGAGCCTGTGACTAAAGTGAGAACCACGATTAATGAAGAGTTACTGCTACCAGTATAAATACAGATATGTAATGTGGAACTTTTGCATAACTAACAGATTTCTAAACAAGGCAGATTGAGCTCTTGCACTGCATGTAACATTTTTCTAGGCAAATCTGCTGGTTTTAGTGTAACTACATCTATGGTGGTCTGTGAAAAGGTGTTATATTTCTTATTAGTCTTACTGCTTCTTTAGCAGTAATCAAGCTTAGAACTTCTACTTGCTTCTTATTACTGGGAATAAGCATAGAGGAGGAGCCCAGGGATGCATGATGGTAAATAAATCGTCTTGCTCTGAGATTAAGGACTAATGGCTCTGAGATTAAGAATCTGGAATGAGATGTAACACTGAAGGTGTATATAACATAGATGAAAGACCTACAAAAAAAAAGGAATACAAAATTTGTGTACTGGGAACAGTAATCATGACTCATGCGTAACTGCTTAAGTAACAGTACCTGATTCCATAAAAATAGAGTTTCACTATTAAGAGAAAAAAAAATGTCCATATGCTGTACAAGAGACACAAGAGACCACTGTTAAGGAAACTTGGCTTCTGTGATAATGCTCTGAGTGGCTGACATATGTGATCACAGAACCACATAGAGATATGTAATTCTGATGTTAAACTGCAATTTTAACCAGAGATGTCTGACTGGGTGTTTTCAGCAGACGCCCGGGGAGAAAAGCTCCTTTACAAAAAACATTACATGCAAATTCATGCAATACAATACCAGAAACACCCAATGATATTACAATACAACACCAGAAACACATTACAATTTTGCAATACAATACAAGAAAACACGTTACAGGATAATACAAGAAATACAGGCAGTACGTAAGCTAAGCAACTAATTGACAAAATAAAGAGATGTCTAACAAAACATACAATATAGAGTAATAATATTCTGAGTAGAAAAATTACTTGTTATAATAAGGACAGCAATTTGTTATTTTAAGAAAAACATTTCTTCATATATGAAATGTTTTGTGGGTGCTATTTCTGGATTCAGTGGATTTGAATTTGGTGTGCACTTCTTTCTACCTGTTGCTGTTGTACTGGTCAGGATACGAAGCAGGATTTTCCAGCTTCTGGTGTGGTTTACCCACATAGGTAAAAGCGGAGAGGGTAAATAGGGTAGGTAAATTCTGCTGTGTCCATGGTTAGAAATTCATTTTGGTATTATGCAGCTCAACCATTTATGACCAGATCTTTTCTCGGATTTTGAAATATTTTTTGCATAATTTGCACTCTTTAGTGAATTTGAGGTTCATCTTCTTTTCTTGTAAGGTATCCTGGGTGGGCAGCAGAGATCATCATGCTGTGCATTCACGTTTGTATGGTAATGCCATTTAGTGTATCCGACAGCAATGTTGACTAATTTCTTTAATTGTAAAGGTTTATTTTACATGTATGTTTATATGTGTATGTGGGATGTATGTGTGTCTGTATGTATGTGCACATATAATATATATATACATATATATATATATATATATATATAAATATATATATATATATATATATATATATATATATATATATATATATATATATATATATATGTATGTAGAAATGTATTCATTTATTTGTGCATTGGTAAGTATAAATAGGGAGATGCAGTTTTGTGTAACTTTATACTGTTTTAGGGGACCGGCTGTATTCTCAAGGTTGCCACTGGTCAGATAATAATAGTAAGCTCAAATCTGCTTAGGACTGCACTGGCCAGCATTCCTTCTGACTGGTAATGCATTTTTACAACAATGGTAGCAGTGCTGTATTCCAAGAATTTGACTAGTTTGTTTTTGCACATGTGTATGGCTGCTCTGTAATGCGCAACAGGCACCTGTGATATATATGACACCAGAAGTAAGGATGGAGGGAATGAATACACTCAGAGACAGGAAGTTAAGTGTGGGGGTTGATTATTGCATGTAGACCCAACACTACGGAATATTTCATTGTTGCTCAAGAGGTCACTAAATAGTAGCGATATGGATTATATAACCATAAGAAAGAAAGAAAGGAAAAAATATGACCTGCATGTGATACATAAAGTTAGCTTCTTTCACCATGGAACTATGTATGTGCTGCATGTGAAAAGATGTACAGGAGACAGTCCAACTACCAGCTGTAGTAGTCCGCGTTTACAAACCACAGAATACACTGTGATGGTGTGTGCATGTGTGTGTGTGTTTGTGTGTGTGTGTGTGTGTGTGTGTGTGTGTGTGTGTGTGTGTGTGTGTGTGTGTGTGTGTGTGTGTGTGTGTGTGTATAGTAATTGAAAACTGCAAGCATGTAGGTTTAGGAACACCTCTTTGCAAATTACTGACTAAATACTTCTTGTGTGAAAAGCAAGTTTTTGCAATGACATTCATGTGTAAACTGAAAATGTATTTTTTGCGGGGGGGGTGAAGACATAAAGCAACCCCCACATACACACATACTCATTATGCAGGAATCTTTTGCTCCTATACCCCCTTACTAATACAATTAGCTCAAAGGTCACTGCACCTGACAGTATGGAAGATTTTCCACCTGCAATAGCCTCAGTTGATGGGATGTCATTTTGGCCACTTGTGAATGTCTACTGGTGGTCATGTAAAGGAGCTGCTACAATGGAAAAAATAAAACTGACTATAGTTTGTTTCATATCAGAACAATACAGCAAGTAAAACAACATATGTTAACTCATGGCTACAGAGTATGATGCTATGGTTCTATAGTATGTTTAGTGGTATGAAGGTCTATTTCTAGCACATGCTTTTGAGTTTCACAGGCTAGGGTGGCTACTTTTTGTTTTGTTATTTCTTGAGGTACCACCTGTTTATTACAATACATGAACACTGGTCTTGTACAGCAGTTTCTTAGTAGTACTGAATCAGTTGTCACCAGGAATGAATAGTTACAGATTTAGCAGCATGACAGCATTCAGCCTGAAAGCTGCAGCATGGCTTTACCCTATGCATGTTACACATTGGCATTGTTGGACACAAACTGTCAGTTTAAGCATGACCTAATACTGTATCTAGTCCAGACATGGGCAATTTACAGCTGGCTCAAGATTGTCTCAAGACTTAGGCCTCCTCTTTTCTTTATATTCATAAGGTCAAGCCACTTCCCTTGATTTAGCTGTAGCTTCTTCCTAATTACATTGTGATAGTCACTTGACAAAGAATGTAAAATCTGATTGGACAGAGCAATCCGAGTTGGTGAAATAAATTAACAATTGCCAATAGGAATGAGTTTGGAAGGTACACTTAAAATACAAATCAAATATGGCTGCTGAAACGGAAAAACAATGGCTACATTTTTTCAGAGTCACTAAAATAATAAACCTGTGTCTCATTTTAAGATTCCTGTTAACTACAGATTTCTCGGTGGTCAGGAATAAATAATTATCCAGCTTCTTTCAGAATGCCACTCCGAGATACCACTGTATATTTGCAGGATTGCTTTAAAAACTAGGTTTATTTCAGACAAAAAATCTTCATCTAAATGTTTCCAAAAAATGCGCCTTCACAAAGCTGACCTACAATTGACATTCACACATAATAAATAAATGCCTGTGTTTACTTACCTTTTAAAGGAGTTTTTTCCCCCGGAATACACTGTGGTGATACTTTCTGTTCTGCCAGAATACCTACAGAAATCTTCTTTTTTTTTCAAAACAGGTTTATTGTTTTAACATGTAAGAGAAATATCATAACAATTTTATACAAGTAATTAAAAATAGGTATTATTATAATATTCAACAAAACAACTAAAGTATTTACAAAGACATCCACTACAATCAGATCAATTAATTAAACTAAAATACCGTGCTATTGAAATTAGAATTTTTTTAACAAATTTTGTAAATTATCCCATACAATATAATATGATGTTTTTCTAGTTGTTCTCATTCTAATTGTGCTTATTTCCATATGGCACATTATATTCATAACATTTTTAAATTCATTGAACAAAGGAGGTGTATCTGAAATCCAATTTCTAGTTATTATTTCCTGGCCACTGCTAGGATAGACCATAATAAGGGAAGCTTAATCTTTTTAACACATTGAGGTACAGGTGTGTTGAATAATATAAGAGACTTAGAAATAATGAAATTATCTGTAAAAAGAGCCTGCAAAAATTCATTAATTGACTTCCAGTATTCTTTCAACTTCATACAGTCATAAAACATATGAGCCCAGTCAGCATTAATTTCTACATTACATCTCTTACATAGATTATCTTTATTATTTATTTTATTCATCATCAAAGGTGTATACAAAGATCTATGTAAAAATTTCCATGTATAAAGTCTCCAGACAATGGAATATGTAGTTCTATAAGCAGATTCCAATATATATTGTTTATCTTGTTGAGTTGGTGGGTCCCCATTAATAGAGGTGAAATAATTCCAATATGAATCTACACTGTAAAAAGTTTCTTGTCTGATAATTTTATGTATATATGAAAGTTTACCTTTATCAGAAACTTTATGCTGTAAATTTAATATCAAGTAATCAATCAGTTTTGGAATAGATTCTTTAACTGTTATAGACATTAGATCTATTCTATCAATGAGATGTTGTCTAAAGATCTGAACCTCTAACCAGCAAGTTTCTCTTAGATCAAATTCTTGTTTTAAGAAATCTAGATTTTTAACTTTATTATCAGATATCAGCTGATACCAGTACTTTAGATCATTATCTATAGCTAAATGAGCTCCTTCAGAAATAGATGACATAAGCATACCCTGAGTATACATTATAGGGAATACAATAAAATTCCATTCCCTATACTTAGGGTGCATGAATATAAAGTTACGATAACTAATAATAATATTTAATGGGTAACAAACCATATGTTTAGGTGTAATAGGTGAAGTACAAAATTCCTTTAGCAACCACAACATGGAGTTATTTACAATCATATTTTTATGTGTTAAGGAGATTTTCATGAAGTGCATACTAATTAGCTCCCAATAATCTTTCCATTTTGATATATGACTGATCTATTAATAAAGTAATAACTTTTATAATAGAAGAGATAATATATAAATTAAAGTCTGGAAAAGAAGTACCCCCTTGAGACCAGCTATTAGTATGTTTCTTTAATGCAATCCTAGGTCTATTAGGTGCCCATAAGAAATTTAACATTAGTGTATTCAGTTTCTTGATAATTATTTTGTAGGTGAAAGTATGATTGGTGGTATTAAGTATAAGATCTTGGGGAAGAGTATCATTTTAATAATTGTAAGTCTCTCCTCCATAGTAAAAAACATATTATTCCAGGTATTAAAAAGATTTTGTATACTAAGAAAACAGGTATTATAGTTATTATATATAATAGATTTAATATCTTTAGATAGTATTATACCTAAATAAGTTATCTGACCTGAATTGGGTACATATTTAGTAAAATCACTAATGAGAATATTTTTTCGTGTATATATAGGTAGTATTTTAGTTTTTTCTTCATTGAATATTAAACCAGAAATACTTTTAAAATTCATCATTTTATCAAATAAAGACTGCATAGAAGAATTAGATCCTGCTGATGTAATTAGAACATCATCTGCAAAAAGTTGAATTTTTGATGTATTTTCGTCTATTTCAAAACCCTCTATGTCAGTACTGTTTCTAATCAAATTAGCCCAAGACTCCATTACTAAAGTGAATAATAGTGGAGAAAGTGGACATCCTTGCTTTGTACCTTTAAGAATGGGTATTTTTTGTGAAACATATGTTCCTACCTTAATATAAGCCAGCGTTCCTTTGTATAAATGCTCAATTAAATTTACAAATGCATCAGAGAAGTTTGTGCATTTCAGTAAGGTAAACAGATAGTCCCAATTTACTGAATCAAATGCTGAACCTATATCAAGACTAATAAGTGTTAAATCTTTCTTTTTCCTATTTGCAAAATCAATTAATGTTAAAGTTCTTCTTATATTATCAAAAGTATTTCTATTTACAATGAAGCCCGTCTGATCTATATCTATAATGCCGGGGATGATTGTCTTCAATCTATCAGCAAAAATACTCATAAACATTTTATAATCAACATTAAGTAATGAGATGGGTCGATATGAAGAACATTTAGTTGGATCTTTATTAGGTTTTAAAATTGGTGAAATAAATGTATATTGCCAAGATGGGGGGGTTATTAACTCAGTTTGGGCCAAAATAAAAACCTTATGTATTAATGAATATGTAGTTTTAGAAAGGATTTTATATATCTCTGGTATAATACCATCATTACCCGGTGCTTTGTTTGATTTAAGCTTATTTATTTGTGTAATAACTTCTGTATATGAAATACTCTTGTCCAATAGTTTAATCTGTTGTTTATTAAGCTTTTTATTCATGTTTGTGGTTATAAACTCCTTTATTTTATCTTTAGGTTCCATGTTAATGTTGTTATGGTTAATCTTGTGAAAGTGATTTCTAAATTCATCCAGTATTTCTGGTATACTAGAAACATTCTTCTTTTTCCTTAGAGAAAAGATTTCTTTGATATGGTTTTGTTTATTCAATCTTTTTGTTTTATTTTTAAGTCTATGTAAGTATTTGGGGCTTATTGAATAAGACAAAACTTGTATTCTCTAAAGTTATTTTAACTTTATGAGTTAAAATTTCTTTGTATTTCTCATTTAGTTTGTTTATTTCTTCAATAACTTTCTTGTCCATAATATTTTCTTTATTATTATGTTTATAAGAGTCTAATTTACTTTGAATATCTAACAATTCCTTATCCCAAGATTTCCTTTTATTATTATACCATCTGATACTTTGTCCATATAGATAAGATTTTAAGGCATCCCAAACATAGACAATGGAGACTTCAGGAGTATTATTTATGTCTAGAAAATGTTGTACTTCTGAAAGTATATATTCTTTATAGTCTTTTAGCTGAGTTAAGTATGCTGGTATCCTTTTGATCTGAACATTATGAGTATTTTTATCATGAATTCAAAAACAATTGAGTTATGATCAGATATAGGACATGAAATGATTTTGGAATTAATTAAATCTGTTACCATCTGGTTAGAAATAAAGACCCTATCTATTTTTGAATAAGTTTTGTATCTGTTAGAAAAAAAGGTGTATGGTAATGATTTTGAATCTATCTGATTATTAATATCATTCAAATGATAAGAATTAGCAAAATCATTTAAATGTTTTGCATTAGATGTAATTCTTCTTTTCCTTATAGTGGTAGTATCACTTTCATGTAGTATACAATTAAAATCACCAGCTAAAATAATATCCCCTATAGAGAATGATATGATCTTATCAATATGATGTTTCACTGTATTAATACCAATTCCAGGTATCCAATATACATTAATTAAAGTGTAAGTCTTCCCATTAATTTGTATTGTAACCATACAAAACATTCCTTTGTCATCCTGAAAAGACTTAATGGTTTTAGGAATGGGCATACTTTTATTCCATAAAATAGCCACTCCTCTTTTTTTCTGAGTGTGCTCTGAACTAACCAATACTGTATACTCATTAGTGGCTAGTTTATCAATATCTTTTTTCAAGAGATGGGTTTCTTGCAGGAAGACTAGATTGGCCTTGTGTAAATTAATGTATCTTATTAGGCTTGCCCTTTTACACAGATTATTCAATCCATTAATGTTTAAAGAAATTCCTTTTAAAGATGTCATCTGGCATTTTTAAAACTCAAGAATCTTATGATCGAAATAACAAATAAGATAAATAATGTTACATCTCCTCTTTTAGGTGTACCTTTAAATATAGCTGTATTTATTAAATCTCTTATGGGATTTTGTATAGGATTCAATTTTGTTTGTAGTGACAATGAGTATACAAAATATATTGTGGATGTCAAAACTATATACATATAACAATGAACAAGTGAAAATAATGTAAGGATTAAACCTTGCATCCAGCCTGGAGTTGAAAACTCCAACTTAGAGTAGTATTTACTACTCAAGTTAACCCCCTACCCTAAGCAGCAGTACCTCAGCTACCACCTTATCAATTTAATACTAGTTATATTTAACTGAGGTTAACAGTTTTCAATTCAATTATCTATCAAGACAAAACTACACATTTGGTAAAACAGCATCATATAAACTAAAATAAACTTTTTTTTTTAAAAAACTGTTCATACTACTATATAGATCTATGTAATATATAACACTTGTATTCAAATAGCATTCAAATAATCTTGATGTTAGAAATCAAGAGGAGAGAAAATTAGGTTCTAACATTCATTTAAATCAAAAACTTTGGCTAATATGATTCAGACATTACATATATTAAGATGCATCTATTTTCTGTCATGTGAATACTATTAACAGCTTCCAAAAAAAAAAATCTTGAATTGTTTGTATATGAGCATTTACTTAAACTCATTATTGTCAATAGAGTAAAATATTGTATTCATAAAAATTATTATAAATCATATTGCATAGTTATGCAAATTCTCAGAAACACTTGCATTATTAAAAAAAAAGCCATCACACACATACACACAGACACACACGCACATACATACACACACACATACACATACACACACACACACACACACACACACACATATATATATATATCTGATCTCACTGAGTGATGTCCTTGTTGAGCACTATCCTACTTGCTGTCCCTAGAATAAATCTGTCTGCTTTATAGAAAATAATGCACAGAAAACACATTTTAGTAACCAGATTTTACAATCATGCTAACCTACTGCTTTAAAATATATACCAAGAAACTGAGAAACGGATCCAAGCAGTGAGGAAAGACAAAAAATCAATTCCGGCAGTAACAGGACAGTGTAGTTTATTCAGTGAAGCGCTTTTCATCTGCATACATATGCAGACTTCTTCGGACAAGGAAACACTTACAACTAAAGAACTTAAATAATGCTATGCTCGTTAATAATGACCTAATAACCAATCACATAGAAGCAACCTAATTTTAACTTTTAAAATTGGTTAATCTCACTATTGAACTAAAATCTGAAATTAATTCAGATAAAGCAACCTTGCTAAAGTACATAAGTTAAAAACCTAATCTTCTAACCATACTAAGCTAAACAAAAGTTAACAGTACTAACAATAAATGCACAATGTTAATAAAAAAATATTTTGATGTTGTCATAAAAACAGTGGTATTAAACCATAAATGCAACTCAACAGGACACATAGATAAATTATCTAGACAAATTTTTGAGTTTTAAAAGGCTGCTGATAGAGCAGCTGTCATTCAATCCTGGTATCACATATGCATTTAGTCTGATTTGCCAACGTAGTTCTGAAGCTTCCAACAGTAAGTGTGTAGGGGCCCCCCTCTTATTCTCAATTATCTGGTCTATCACCATGAATCTAAAGTAGTGATCATTGTGCTGGGTGATGTGTTTGGCAAGTGCGTTTTCTGGTTTACCTTTACTAATGGCGTATTGATGTTCATAAATACGCTCTTTTAGTCTGCGCTCTGTCTTGCCAACATAAAATCCTGCACATTTTTGGCATTGGGCTAGGTAGACTACCATCCTAGAATTACAGGTACATCTACAATGTAAATCAAAACTAATGTTGTTAATTATGAATCTATTAGATTCATAGATATGTCTGCACTGATTGCAATTTTGACATTTGAACATACCCGGCGTTTGTGTAAAGTTACCATCAGGTTGTTCTAACAGCGCTTTCAAGTTTTTGCCTCTCCTGAAGGTGACACCAGGCTTATCACCCACCTTACCCAACACTACACTATTGGAACGGAAAATGTTCCAATTCTTGTTGATAATATCCAAAATAAGGTGGCTATTATTACAATATGTGAGAATTAATCTGTTGTTAAAGCAAGCGTCTATTTCTCGACGTTCAACTTACAAGTGTTCTACAGTGTTACAAATCTCAGAATGTGGAACAATTTTAAGAATAGGTTGATAAGTGCCATTCCGTCTCTTATTGGTCACCTCCTTTACCAAGCTTTCAAGTAATCTAGGTGGGTACCCTCTGTGTAGGAACATATTCACTAGTTTCCCACATTCGTCCATGAAGTCGTCCTCCAAACTTACCATCAATATGTTTACTATCATCTTCACTATATAATACCTGATCTTAGACATAAGGGCTTGATTGTTCAATACTTTCCCCTTTTCCCAGTATGCCATAACAATGTTGGCCAAACTTACCATCCGGGCTGACCCCATGGCCACCCCTGTTTTTTGAAGATAAAAATTCTCACCAAGCATGAAGTAGTTGTTAAATAAAATCATGTCTAAAAGTTCAAGCACCAGTGAGATTTCATCAGATGGGGCACCTTTGTTGTTAAGAAAAAAGGCCACCCACTCAGTCGCGGTCTGTAGGGGGATGCAAGTGTACAAATCCTTGACATCTATTGTCAAGAAGTTGTAGTTGATGTTAAATATAAACTCCCCTACTTTTGCTAGAAAAGACCATGAATCTTTACAAATTTGTTCTTCATCCTGCAAGTATTTCTGTAGGATAGTGTCAACTTGCAACAAAGGTGCCCCATCTGATGAAATCTCACTGGTGCTTGAACTTTTAGACATGATTTTATTTAACAACTACTTCATGCTTGGTGAGAATTTTTATCTTCAAAAAACAGGGGTGGCCATGGGGTCACCTTGTGGGGCCAGTTTGGCCAACATTGTTATGGCATACTGGGAAAAGGAGAAAGTATTGAACAATCAAGCCCTTATGTCTAAGATCAGGTATTATACTCGGTACCTGGACGACATTTTTATACTATTAGAGGGTAGTGAAGATGATAGTAAACATATTTTGGATTCGTTAAATATGTCTACTGACTTTCTATCTTTCACCTCCAATTTTGGGGTAGATGCTATTGCATACTTGGATATTTGGTTAGCAAAAAAAGAGGAGTTGAATAGTTATGTTGCTACCATATATAGGAAGCCCACACATTCCAACTCTTTCCTCCATTTTAGCAGTTGCCACCCTAACCACCAAAAAAAGTCAGTAGTTAAAGGGCAACTTGTTAGAGCAGCCCGGATGGTAAGTTTGGAGGACGACTTCATGGACGAATGTGGGAAACTAGTGAATATGTTCCTACACAGAAGGTACCCACCTAGATTACTTGAAAGCTTGGTAAAGGAGGTGACCAATAAGAGACGGAATGGCACTTATCAACCTATTCTTAAAATTGTTCCACATTCTGAGATTTGTAACACTGTAGAACCCTTGCAAGTTGAACGTCGAGAATTAGACTCTTGCTTTAACAACAGATTAATTCTCACATATTGTAATAATAGCCACCTTATTTTGGATATTATCAACAAGAATTGGAACATTTTCCGTTCCAATAGTGTAGTGTTAGGTAAGGTGGGTGATAAGCCTGGTGTCACCTTCAGGAGAGGCAAAAACTTGAAAGCACTGTTAGAACAACCTGATGGTAACTTTACATGAATGCCGGGTATGTTCAAATGTCAAAATTGCAATCAGTGCAGACATATCTATGAATCTAATAGATTCATAATTAACAACATTAATTTTGATTTACATTGTAGATGTACCTGTAATTCTAGGATGGTAGTCTACCTAGCCCAATGCCAAAAATGTGCAGGATTTTATGTTGGCAAGACAGAGCGCAGACTAAAAGAGCGTATTCATGAACATCAATATGCCATTAGTAAAGGTAAACCAGAAAACGCACTTGCCAAACACATCACCCAGCACAATGATCACTACTTTTGATTCATGGTGATAGACCAGATAATTGAGAATAAGAGGGGGGCCCCTACACACTTACTGTTGGAAGCTTCAGAACTACGTTGGCAAATCAGACTAAATGCATATGTGATACCAGGATTGAATGACAGCTGCTCTATCAGCAGCCTTTTAAAACTCAAAAATTTGTCTAGATAATTTATCTATGTGTCCTGTTGAGTTGCATTTACGGTTTAATACCACTGTTTTTATGACAACATCAAAATATTTTTTTATTAACATTGTGCATTTATTGTTAGTACTGTTAACTTTTGTTTAGCTTAGTATGGTTAGAAGATTAGGTTTTTAACTTATGTACTTTAGCAAGGTTGCTTTATCTGAATTAATTTCAGATTTTAGTTCAATAGTGAGATTAACCAATTTTAAAAGTTTAAATTAGGTTGCTTCTATGTGATTGGTTATTAGGTCATTATTAACGAGCATAGCATTATTTAAGTTCTTTAGTTGTAAGTGTTTCCTTGTCCGAAGAAGTCTGCATATGTATGCAGACGAAAAGCGCTTCACTGAATAAACTACACTGTCCTGTTACTGCCGGAATTGATTTTTTGTCTTTCCTCACTGCTTGGATCCGTTTCTCAGTTTCTTGGTTTGTGTTGGTTACTATTTTTGGAGCTTTAAAATATATCACATGACATTTCTTCCAGAATAGAATTATAAAATTGTTTATGCTTGTCAATCAGATAAATTAAATGAATTATAATAAAGTATATGTTTGGAACAGAAGTTTTTAACACAGATTATTATGCTGCTGTTAAGTAGATTTTCAAAAACATTTAAATAAATGTTTCATTTTCTATGCCTTCTAAAATAAGACATTTACTTACTACAAGAAACTATATCATTTAAACTCATTATAACTGACATTTTATGAATAGAGTATTTTTCCTGAATCTGTGGTGTGTCAGTATGATAACTAGGTCAGAGGTTATACTAACTGCTTTCAGTTTCTCTGTGAGAATTCTGTGAGTTGAAGCTTTTGAAGTAGTTCATGGACACTGTGCATGAGACAGCCCACATCCCAGATTGTCTCCCTTAACATTTTGGCTGGAAACTTATTAAAACTTGTGGCAAACATTCATTTTGTCAATAGAGTAAAATATTGTATTCATAGAAATTATTATAAATCATATTGGATAGTTATGCAGATTCTCAGAAACACTTGCATTATTATATATAAAAAAAGCCATCACACTCACACACACACATACACATACATACACACACACACACACACACACACACACACACACACACACACACACACACACACACACACACACACACATATATATATATATATATCTGATCTCACTGAGTTGTGTCTTTGTTGAGCACTATCCTACTTGCTGTCCCTAGAATAAATCTGTCTGCTTTATACAAAATAATGCACAGCAAACACATTTTAGTAACCAGATTTTACAATCATGCTAACCTACTGCTTTAAAATATTTCACATGACATTTCTTCCAGAATAGAGTTATAAGATTATTTATGCTTGTCAATCAGATGAATTAAATGAGTTATGGTAGAGTATATGTTTGGAACACAATTTTTTAACACAGATTATTATGCTGTTGTTAAGTAGATTTTCAAAAACATTTAAATAAATGTTTCATTTTATATGCCTTCTGAAATAAGACATTTACTTACTACAAGAAACTACATCATTTAGACTCATTATAACTGGCATATTTTATGAATAGAGTATTTTTCCTGAATCTGTGGTGTGTCAGTGTGATAACTATGTCAAAGGTTATACTAACTGCTTTCAGTTTCTCTGTGAGAATTCTGTGAGTTGAAGCTTTTGAAGTAGTTCATGGACACTGTGCATGAGACAGCCCACATCTCAGATTGTCTCTCTTAACATTTTGGCGGGAAACTTATTAAAAACTAGTGACAAACATTCATTTAGTAGTGTAAATGCATGTAAACATGACAAAACCTTCACAATGTATTCCACAGACCATTACAGCCTCTTACTTCTTTTCAGAAAGAGAAACAAATTGAATCACAGCTTGCCATTAAATCTTCAGATATTTTGACTGGTTATGAAACAAAACATTATAACTGACATATTTTATGAATAGAGTATTTTCCTGAATCTGTGGTGTGTCAGTGTGATAACTATGTCAAAGGTTATACTAACTGCTTTCAGTTTCTCTGTGAGAATTCTGTGAGCTGAAGCTTCTGAAGTAACTCATGAACACTGTGCATGAGACAGCCCACATCTCAGATTGTCTCTCAACATTTTGGCGGAAACTTATTAAAAACTAGTGACAAACATTCATTTAGCAGTGTAAATGCATCTAAACATTACAAAACCTTCACAATGTATTCCACAGATCATTACAGCCTCTATGTAAGTGAAATTAAGCCCAAAATTACCAACAAGCAATAAAACTCAACATTCTTCTCCCAACTCAATTTTCATACAAATCCTATTATTCACTGTGCCCACACAATCAAAAGCATTTCTATATATTAATAAAGAAAAGAAAAGAGAGTAGAAAATAAAAGGGAGTGAGGCAGAAATAAAAAATGTAAGAGAAAGCTGTAAGAAGTATATACAATGGAATGTTACTTACTGTTTATATTAATAGAGTTAAAAATAAAACATATTATTTACTCTTATTTAGTTCTGATTATTATTAGTTAAAGCATAACAGATTATTTACAAACAGGCATAAGCAGTATAATCAAGAAAGTATAATTAGAAATAGCATTTGAAGAACTTATAAAAACTTTTACAAGGAATAAATATGTTATTATTCTATTAATGATATTTTTATTACTGTTCTCTCCCTGCCCTCCCCCACCCTTTACCCACTACATAATCTAAATAGAATGTCATTGTTTAAACAAAGAAAATAATAAAAGGAGAAGGAAAAAAAAGGTAAAGATAAAAACATGTATCAAATTACTAACCTTACTTCTTTTCAGAAAGAGAAACAAATTGAATCACAGCTTGCCATTAAATCTTCAGGTATTTTGACTGGTTATGAAACAAAACATTTCTTTGCACATAGAGAATAACTTTGATTAAATCTTTTCCAAAATATTTGTGGCTTTCTGGAAATGCAGGAACTATATTCAAAAAGATTAATAATGAACTAAAATGATGAGAGAGAAAAAAACATATAACAAATCATTTGTTTTTAGTCTCTTCTTCTTCTCTGAAGTCTTCCACGAAGCTTCAGTTGCCAATCTCTTTAATGAAGAACTAGCCCATTCCATTTCTTCTATTTTATCCAAAATCCTTTTTCTTTGACAAACAGTAAAGCAGAGTCTAAATCATCGAAAACCTTAGGACCATCAGAAAGGAAGATTTTAAGCTTGGCAGGAAACAGAAGGTATGTTTTAAACTGTGCTTTTTAAGCTCCCTTATTAGTGGCAGAAAACTTTTCTTTTAGCTATTACCATGGAAGAATAGTCATTGTCAAAACGCACAGTTGTCTCATTAATCTTAACAGGAGCTTTAGCCCAAGCAGATTTAAGAACCATCTCTTTATCAAAAGATGATAGAAATCTAACTATAACTGATCTAGGATATTTTTGTTAGAGTTAGTATCAGCTATAGATCTATGTGTTCTTGCGATACCAATAGGGAACGCTTCTGGCAAGTCCAAAGTTTTAGGAGCCAAGTTGTTAAAAAAGAAGTAATATTGTTACCTTCAATATTTTCTGGCAGTCCAAAAATCCTAATGTTATTGCGCCTAGATCTATTTTCCAGGTCATCCAGCTTTGTTTGTAAATGTGTATTTTGTTTCAGCAGAAACTCAATGCTGATTTCCTCTTCTTGGATTCTATTTTCCATGTCATTCACAGCTTCTTCTATGCCTGTCATCTGGTTCTTCTGTTGTTGCAGGTCTGTATGTAACAGGTCTATTTGTTTTGTAGTTTTTTCTATGAAGGTGTCTATTTTAGTATCCATTTTATCCATTTTATCAGTAAGCTGCTGGATTATAATTATCAGAGACTGAAGTTCTTTCTTGATGCTGGAGTCTTGAGAATTTGTCTTACTGGAACTAATTTCAGACTGATAAACTGACAGGAAAATTTCCACAGTGATTTCTGACAGGAATATTGTTAAGATTTCCTTTCTTTTTTAGATATAGTTCAAGAACTTTATAAAACAAACGTATTTAGAAAGAAAATTACTTCAAAAATTAATTTTTTAAGTAATTAATTCCTGTCAGTGTAATGAAATTGGTGGAGCTGAAGAAATCTGCTGCTATCCTGTGTTCATCCTTGGCCACACCCCTCTACAGAAATCTCCGCCATAGTCTTGCGCCATAGTCGAAAACACATCTGACACAGATATCCTCCAGAAGGGCCTCACAGAAACGGATAACTGGTGCCTGAGCCATGGCCTGAAGTTAAACGCCAAAAAATGCATAGTCATACCCTTCGGGAAAAACAAGGTTACCCCTAGCTACCATATAGGTGGCAATCCACTGAGCACAGAAAAAGTCATCAGGGATCTGGGGACCCAAGTTGACAGTAGCCTTTCGTTTGACACTCATGTTGCTAAAGTAGTTAGGAAAACCTTCTATATCGCCCACCTGATCATGAAGGGATTCACATCTAGATCAAGGAGGTCATCGTCCCCTGTACTCATCACTCATTAGACCTATGATTGAGTACAATGCCCCATTTGGAATGTATCTGACCAGACACCTGCTGCAGCTTGAAAGGCCCCAAAAGTTCCTCACCAAAAGGATAAAGGGTCTCAAAAATATGTCTTATGGTGCCCGACTGAAAGAACTCCAGCTCTATTCAGTCTCATACCGCTTGCTCAGAGGTGACCTGTGCCTGACATATAAGGCCATGTCAAACCCAGATTTGATGAATATGCTTCACCTCAAAAAATCTAGATCCCTCAGAACCACAAGGGCGGGAGACTTAAACCTTGACACGGTTATAAATAGAACGTGCTGGAGGGACAGATTCATCACCCAGAGACTCCCTATGCTGTGGAACAAAATCCCGGTACATGTGAGGCAGAGCACCTCGCTGGCCTTGTTCAAGAGGAATCTTGACCAATGGATGGGAGAGCGCAGATATACCCTAGGGATTACTTCAGTGTCACTGCTTGACAGAGGCACAGAAAAATGATAGGCATAGATTTTATTCAAACTAAAGGGGTGGCGAAAGCCACATAACTATGGGCTAGGCTTATAAATGCCCTTGGGCAGATAGCCTAGTATGAACCTATGAACCTATGATGTCAATACTATTATGGAAGCAAAGTGCGTTTTACTAAGGTTATCGGATGTACTGTTGCAAGCTTATTCAACTGGACGTATAAGAGAATTTAAGTACCTTTTTATGCACTTTTTCTTTTAAAAAATACAGTATTTAAATTGATTTAAACTGTGTATGAAGGAGTGTTGAAGGAATTTTTAACTGGTTATTCTGCTCTTCAGTAACTTGAACTAAAAGCTAGTGTTGGCTGAATTTTGTTATTTGCTAGTAATTACAGGTGTGGGGGTAGCCACATTCAGTGATTTCCTGTCCTTGCATATTTAAACTGGTGCATGTGAAATAATTCCTGCTTTAAAACTTCAGCTTGGCAAGCTAAGAACTTGGTTATATTCAACTGGACGTATAAGAGAATTTAAGTACCTTTTATGCACTTTTTCTTTTAAAAATACAGTATTTAAATTGATTTAAACTGTGTATGAAGGAGTGTTGAAGGAATTTTAACTGGTTATTCTGCTCTTCAGTAACTTGAACTAAAAGCTAGTGTTGGCTGAATTTTGTTATTTGCTAGTAATTACAGGTGTGGGGTAGCCACATTCAGTGATTTCCTGTCCTTGCATATTTAAACTGGTGCATGTGAAATAATTCCTGCTTTAAAACTTCAGCTTGGCAAGCTAAGAACTTGGTTATATTCAACTGGACGTATAAGAGAATTTAAGTACCTTTTTATGCACTTTTTCTTTTAAAAAATACAGTATTTAAATTGATTTAAACTGTGTATGAAGGAGTGTTGAAGGAATTTTTAACTGGTTATTCTGCTCTTCAGTAACTTGAACTAAAAGCTAGTGTTGGCTGAATTTTGTTATTTGCTAGTAATTACAGGTGTGGGGGTAGCCACATTCAGTGATTTCCTGTCCTTGCATATTTAAACTGGTGCATGTGAAATAATTCCTGCTTTAAAACTTCAGCTTGGCAGGCTGAGAACTTGGTTGTATTCAACTGGACGTATAAGAGAATTTAAGTACCTTTTTATGCACTTTTTCTTTTAAAAAATACAGTATTTAAATTGATTTAAACTGTGTATGAAGGAGTGTTGAAGGAATTTTTAACTGGTTATTCTGCTCTTCAGTAACTTGAACTAAAAGCTAGTGTTGGCTGAATTTTGTTATTTGCTAGTAATTACAGGTGTGGGGGTAGCCACATTCAGTGATTTCCTGTCCTTGCATATTTAAACTGGTGCATGTGAAATAATTCCTGCTTTAAAACTTCAGCTTGGCAAGCTAAGAACTTGGTTATATTCAACTGGACGTATAAGAGAATTTAAGTACCTTTTTATGCACTTTTTCTTTTAAAAATACAGTATTTAAATTGATTTAAACTGTGTATGAAGGAGTGTTGAAGGAATTTTTAACTGGTTATTCTGCTCTTCAGTAACTTGAACTAAAAGCTAGTGTTGGCTGAATTTTGTTATTTGCTAGTAATTACAGGTGTGGGGGTAGCCACATTCAGTGATTTCCTGTCCTTGCATATTTAAACTGGTGCATGTGAAATAATTCCTGCTTTAAAACTTCAGCTTGGCAAGCTAAGAACTTGGTTATATTCAACTGGACGTATAAGAGAATTTAAGTACCTTTTATGCACTTTTTCTTTTACAAAATACAGTATTTAAATTGATTTAAACTGTGTATGAAGGAGTGTTGAAGGAATTTTTAACTGGTTATTCTGCTCTTCAGTAACTTGAACTAAAAGCTAGTGTTGGCTGAATTTTGTTATTTGCTAGTAATTACAGGTGTGGGGTAGCCACATTCAGTGATTTCCTGTCCTTGCATATTTAAACTGGTGCATGTGAAATAATGCCTGCTTTAAAACTTCAGCTTGGCAAGCTGAGAACTTGGTTGTATTCAACTGGACGTATAAGAGAATTTAAGTGCCGTTTTATGCACTTTCTTTTTTTTGAAAATACAGTATTTAAATTGATTTAAACTGTGTATGAAGGAGTGTTGAAGGAATTTTTAACTGGTTATTCTGCTCTTCAGTAACTTGAACTAAAAGCTAGTGTTGGCTGAATTTTGTTATTTGCTAGTAATTACAGGTGTGGGGTAGCCACATTCAGTGATTTCCTGTCCTTGCATATTTAAACTGGTGCATGTGAAATAATTCCTGCTTTAAAACTTCAGCTTGGCAAGCTAAGAACTTGGTTATATTCAACTGGACGTATAAGAGAATTTAAGTACCTTTTATGCACTTTTTCTTTTAAAAAATACAGTATTTAAATTGATTTAAACTGTGTATGAAGGAGTGTTGAAGGAATTTTTAACTGGTTATTCTGCTCTTCAGTAACTTGAACTAAAAGCTAGTGTTGGCTGAATTTTGTTATTTGCTAGTAATTACAGGTGTGGGGGTAGCCACATTCAGTGATTTCCTGTCCTTGCATATTTAAACTGGTGCATGTGAAATAATTCCTGCTTTAAAACTTCAGCTTGGCAAGCTAAGAACTTGGTTATATTCAACTGGACGTATAAGAGAATTTAAGTACCTTTTTATGCACTTTTTCTTTTAAAAAATACAGTATTTAAATTGATTTAAACTGTGTATGAAGGAGTGTTGAAGGAATTTTTAACTGGTTATTCTGCTCTTCAGTAACTTGAACTAAAAGCTAGTGTTGGCTGAATTTTGTTATTTGCTAGTAATTACAGGTGTGGGGTAGCCACATTCAGTGATTTCCTGTCCTTGCATATTTAAACTGGTGCATGTGAAATAATTCCTGCTTTAAAACTTCAGCTTGGCAAGCTGAGAACTTGGTTATATTCAACTGGACGTATAAGAGAATTTAAGTACCTTTTTATGCACTTTTCTTTAAAAAATACAGTATTTAAATTGATTTAAACTGTGTATGAAGGAGTGTTGAAGGAATTTTTAACTGGTTATTCTGCTCTTCAGTAACTTGAACTAAAAGCTAGTGTTGGCTGAATTTTGTTATTTGCTAGTAATTACAGGTGTGGGGGTAGCCACATTCAGTGATTTCCTGTCCTTGCATATTTAAACTGGTGCATGTGAAATAATTCCTGCTTTAAAACTTCAGCTTGGCAAGCTGAGAACTTGGTTATATTCAACTGGACGTATAAGAGAATTTAAGTACCTTTTATGCACTTTTTCTTTTAAAAATACAGTATTTAAATTGATTTAAACTGTGTATGAAGGAGTGTTGAAGGAATTTTAACTGGTTATTCTGCTCTTCAGTAACTTGAACTAAAAGCTAGTGTTGGCTGAATTTTGTTATTTGCTAGTAATTACAGGTGTGGGGTAGCCACATTCAGTGATTTCCTGTCCTTGCATATTTAAACTGGTGCATGTGAAATAATTCCTGCTTTAAAACTTCAGCTTGGCAAGCTAAGAACTTGGTTATATTCAACTGGACGTATAAGAGAATTTAAGTACCTTTTTATGCACTTTTTCTTTTAAAAATACAGTATTTAAATTGATTTAAACTGTGTATGAAGGAGTGTTGAAGGAATTTTTAACTGGTTATTCTGCTCTTCAGTAACTTGAACTAAAAGCTAGTGTTGGCTGAATTTTGTTATTTGCTAGTAATTACAGGTGTGGGGTAGCCACATTCAGTGATTTCCTGTCCTTGCATATTTAAACTGGTGCATGTGAAATAATTCCTGCTTTAAAACTTCAGCTTGGCAAGCTAAGAACTTGGTTATATTCAACTGGACGTATAAGAGAATTTAAGTACCTTTTTATGCACTTTTTCTTTTAAAAATACAGTATTTAAATTGATTTAAACTGTGTATGAAGGAGTGTTGAAGGAATTTTAACTGGTTATTCTGCTCTTCAGTAACTTGAACTAAAAGCTAGTGTTGGCTGAATTTTGTTATTTGCTAGTAATTACAGGTGTGGGGTAGCCACATTCAGTGATTTCCTGTCCTTGCATATTTAAACTGGTGCATGTGAAATAATTCCTGCTTTAAAACTTCAGCTTGGCAAGCTGAGAACTTGGTTATATTCAACTGGACGTATAAGAGAATTTAAGTACCTTTTGATGCAGTTTTTCGTTTAAAAATACAGTATTTAAATTGATTTAAACTGTGTATGAAGGAGTGTTGAAGGAATTTTTAACTGGTTATTCTGCTCTTCAGTAACTTGAACTAAAAGCTAGTGTTGGCTGAATTTTGTTATTTGCTAGTAATTACAGGTGTGGGGGTAGCCACATTCAGTGATTTCCTGTCCTTGCATATTTAAACTGGTGCATGTGAAATAATTCCTGCTTTAAAACTTCAGCTTGGCAAGCTGAGAACTTGGTTATATTCAACTGGACGTATAAGAGAATTTAAGTACCTTTTATGCACTTTTTCTTTTAAAAATACAGTATTTAAATTGATTTAAACTGTGTATGAAGGAGTGTTGAAGGAATTTTTAACTGGTTATTCTGCTCTTCAGTAACTTGAACTAAAAGCTAGTGTTGGCTGAATTTTGTTATTTGCTAGTAATTACAGGTGTGGGGGTAGCCACATTCAGTGATTTCCTGTCCTTGCATATTTAAACTGGTGCATGTGAAATAATTCCTGCTTTAAAACTTCAGCTTGGCAAGCTGAGAACTTGGTTATATTCAACTGGACGTATAAGAGAATTTAAGTACCTTTTTATGCACTTTTTCTTTTAAAAAATACAGTATTTAAATTGATTTAAACTGAGTATGAAGGAGTGTTGAAGGAATTTTTAACTGGTTATTCTGCTCTTCAGTAACTTGAACTAAAAGCTAGTGTTGGCTGAATTTTGTTATTTGCTAGTAATTACAGGTGTGGGGTAGCCACATTCAGTGATTTCCTGTCCTTGCATATTTAAACTGGTGCATGTGAAATAATTCCTGCTTTAAAACTTCAGCTTGGCAAGCTAAGAACTTGGTTATATTCAACTGGACGTATAAGAGAATTTAAGTACCTTTTATGCACTTTTCTTTTAAAAAATACAGTATTTAAATTGATTTAAACTGTGTATGAAGGAGTGTTGAAGGAATTTTTAACTGGTTATTCTGCTCTTCAGTAACTTGAACTAAAAGCTAGTGTTGGCTGAATTTTGTTATTTGCTAGTAATTACAGGTGTGGGGTAGCCACATTCAGTGATTTCCTGTCCTTGCATATTTAAACTGGTGCATGTGAAATAATTCCTGCTTTAAAACTTCAGCTTGGCAAGCTAAGAACTTGGTTATATTCAACTGGACGATAAGAGAATTTAAGTACCTTTTATGCACTTTTCTTTTAAAAATACAGTATTTAAATTGATTTAAACTGTGTATGAAGGAGTGTTGAAGGAATTTTTAACTGGTTATTCTGCTCTTCAGTAACTTGAACTAAAAGCTAGTGTTGGCTGAATTTTGTTATTTGCTAGTAATTACAGGTGTGGTGGTAGCCACATTCAGTGATTTCCTGTCCTTGCATATTTAAACTGGTGCATGTGAAATAATTCCTGCTTTAAAACTTCAGCTTGGCAGGCTGAGAACTTGGTTGTATTCAACTGGACGTATAAGAGAATTTAAGTACCTTTTATGCACTTTTTCTTTTAAAAAATACAGTATTTAAATTGATTTAAACTGTGTATGAAGGAGTGTTGAAGGAATTTTTAACTGGTTATTCTGCTCTTCAGTAACTTGAACTAAAAGCTAGTGTTGGCTGAATTTTGTTATTTGCTAGTAATTACAGGTGTGGGGTTAGCCACATTCAGTGATTTCCTGTCCTTGCATATTTAAACTGGTGCATGTGAAATAATTCCTGCTTTAAAACTTCAGCTTGGCAAGCTAAGAACTTGGTTATATTCAACTGGACGTATAAGAGAATTTAAGTACCTTTTTATGCACTTTTTCTTTTAAAAAATACAGTATTTAAATTGATTTAAACTGTGTATGAAGGAGTGTTGAAGGAATTTTTAACTGGTTATTCTGCTCTTCAGTAACTTGAACTAAAAGCTAGTGTTGGCTGAATTTTGTTATTTGCTAGTAATTACAGGTGTGGGGGTAGCCACATTCAGTGATTTCCTGTCCTTGCATATTTAAACTGGTGCATGTGAAATAATTCCTGCTTTAAAACTTCAGCTTGGCAAGCTAAGAACTTGGTTATATTCAACTGGACGTATAAGAGAATTTAAGTACCTTTTTATGCACTTTTTCTTTTAAAAAATACAGTATTTAAATTGATTTAAACTGTGTATGAAGGAGTGTTGAAGGAATTTTTAACTGGTTATTCTGCTCTTCAGTTATTCCCACCCACCTGCCCTGTTTTTGTGTTAACCTTAGTGGCATTGAAACTGCCCGCCCCTCAGCCTGCCTCTGGGCCCATCTCATTTGCTCACTCAACTGAGTGCAGTGAGATCATATTCTGATTTCAGGCACTCCTACTGTGTACAAAGAGAGCATCTGGGAAATAGAAAAAAAAAATTAAGCTTATTTCCTGCCTTTCTTGTTAAGTGGTACAGACTATTTGTAGGCTTCTGAGCCCCCAAGCCCTTCTGTGTTTGAGGGAAGCCTTCTAGCTTGTTTTTTTTTTCTTGTA
Organism: Protopterus annectens; assembly: GCF_019279795.1. Lineage (NCBI taxonomy): Eukaryota > Metazoa > Chordata > Ceratodontiformes > Protopteridae > Protopterus > Protopterus annectens. The sequence continues at coordinate 1,027,587,165 of NC_056748.1, read as the reverse complement.
ACTAGCCAGTTTTCTAGTTTCAGCACTCAAATCTGTTTCTTTGATCTCAGCACTTGTTCAGAAAAAAAAAAAAAAAAAAAAAAATTTCATCTGCTTTTACTGTACTTGTGTTTTTACCTACTTCTTTTTACTTTTGCATCATCTTAAAATACTCAATTGTATTTATTACTGCTTGGTGTAACTCATTCTAAGCCTTTTGGTTTAAACACTTGGGCTTCGGACCAGTTAGTTGTTTTGCACTGAGAGGTTTGTGGTCTGCACTGTTGTGGCAGAACAGGTAGCTTACATCCTTCTAGGTTGAGAACTGCTGATTGAGGGCTCAGTGTCTGTTATTCTAAAAGTGTATTAATTCTGGTTTAAGCACTTGGGCTTTCAAGCCAGTTATTTTACATTAAGAGGGTTCGTGGTCTGCACTCTTGTGGGAGGAGAGGCTGGACTCTGCCCTTCTGAGCTGGGAATTTCTGGTTAAAGGCTTATAGTGCATGCATATCTGAACTGTTTCTTACTGAAGTTGGTGCCTTGTTTGCTGTGGCATAGACTGGATTCGGGCCTGCTGGATCTAGCTTTGTTTGTGTAACTTGAGCACTAATCCAGACATTCTCTAAAGTATTCAATGGTATTTATTACTGCTTGGTTGTAACTTGATTAAAGTGTAGCTATCATTCAAGTCTTTTGGATTAAGCACTTGGGCTTCAGACCAGTTGTTTTACATTAGGAAGGTTTGTGGCAAGCACTGTGGTGGCAGGACAGGTAGCTTTCATCCTTCTAAGTTGGGAACTGCTGATTGAGAGCCCAGTGTCCAAGTGTGTTAGTTCTGGTTTAGGCACTTGGGCTTCAGGCCAGTTATTTTACATTAAGAAGGTTCGTGGACTGCACTCTTGTGGGAGAAGAGGCTGGACTCTGCCCTTCTGAGCTGGGAATTTTCTGGTTAAAGGTTTATAGTGCCTGAATATTTGAACTGTATCTTACTGAAATTGGTTCACCTTGTTTGCTCTAGCATAGACTAGATCCAGGCCTACTGAATCTAGCTTTGTTTATATACTTGTTGTTTGTTTGCTTGTTATTTCCCTGGAAGCTAATTCACCTAATACGCAACTTCTCAGCGCTTCTGTGGATCACTAGTGATATCTGCATTGCTTACTGTACTTATTTCCTTGTTTCACTTGAAAGAAAGTTACTGTTTGTCGTTTTTCCATTTAGTTACTTGTATCACATTGCACTCAAGTTACCTGGCACTTGCTCACTAAAGCAATTATATAAGTCAGCACTAAAAATTAAAAGCACTACACCCTCACTCCCCACTGGCCCTTGTTTTCAATTAAGGATTTCCCAATATTATTCTAGCATGTCCAAAGGTCAGTTGTCAATCTCCTCTCCGGTCCAGCTGGTGAATCTGGGAATCTTGAGGCAATGTTATAACTGCCTCATGTACACAGACAACCCTCTCCTCCTCCCACATAACACAAATACTTGCGAGAGATGCAGCTATTTAGCCAAACTGGAGGCTGAGCTCTCTCAACTCAGGACTGGCAAGACCAGACAGGAGGAGAAGGCAACTACACACACCACAAAACCAGCCTCACATAATGCTACCACTCCACTGAATCAAACACATAAACACACAAAGACATACTTGGAGGCTCTGAGTAAAAATTTACCTAAACAGCAGAGGCCTCCAAAGCAGACACCCAAACAACTGCTACCTCAAGACACCCCACAAGCAACACATAAACCACAAAAGCAGTGTGCAAAGCAGTCACAGCCCTTAAGGCCAAATACAACACCAAACATACTTGTCATAGGTGACTCCATAGTCAGACACACTGACGTCCCACTCACCAGGCTGAACAAGGAGAGGGTCACAGTAAGCTGCCTATCGGGCGCTAGAATCCGCCACATAACACAAGCACTGGGTCACTCCACAGCAAGTACAAATATGACACAGTCATTGTCCATGCTGGTGTGAACGACCTGAGACGCACCTCCCTGGACTGCATGAAAAGAGACATAGAGGAGCTCTCTGATTATGTAGCCCAGGCAGGTATGACCCTAACCCTGAGCAGTATCCTTCCTTCACCAAGAATGATGCCACAATATAGAGACAAGATGATCAGCTTTAACAATTGGCTTAATGTCTGGTGTCATTCAAAGGGGATCCAGTGTCTGTCTGCCTGGGATGACATGCTTGACAAGCCACGCTGCTTCGCAAGGGACGGCTTGCACCTGTCACCCTGGGATTCCGGATATTGGCTAAGGCTCTTGCCACCCCATAGTGCCTTTTTAGGCAAGGCTCAAATTCTAAACCTACCACCCTAGAAAACAAAAATGGGAAGAAATTGAGGGTAATGCTGCTCAATGCCAGAAGTCTAAATCTCAAAATGCACGCACTCGAGGCCCTTCTCAGTATGGAGAACATCGATGTCTGTGCTGTAACTGAAACCTGGTTCAAGGCTCCTGAGAGCACCCCGGCACTATTAGGTTTTACCTCATATCATGCGTTCCGGCCCCAAAACCCGGACCACTCCACAAAAGGAGGGGGTGTATCCATATTCATAAAGGATACTCACACCTCCAGGTTGGTGGCAATGCATGAAGCTTCGGAAACCATCCAGGTGCAACTAACAATAGGCAAAACTGCTCTACAAATTGTAGCATGCTACAGGCCACCCTCTCAAACTCAGGAACCCCACACAGCCTTCCTGAAGACACTGGAGGGTATAAATGTATCTCCAAACACCATCATATTGGGTGACTTCAACTACCCGAATATAGACTGGGAACATTACTCAAGCCCTAACTTTCTAGCCCAACGGTTCCTGGAGTTCATAAATTCAAATGCCATGGAACAGCTAGTCACTGTTCCCACGAGAGGAGAAAATATACTAGATCTCATTGTCACAAACATGGGGACAAAATGCTCCACACCGAAGTATATCCCTCATTGGTGAGATCTGATCATAAACTAATCTCACTGGAAATCCACATCCCGCCCCACCCCAAACAAAAAGACCATAGTGAAGAACTTCTCTAAAGCAAACTTCACACTACTCAAGACTGGTGTGGTATCCTTCAAGGCCCCTGAGTCAGAGGAAACCACAACCCAAGCTGGAAGCCCTTACAAATGCCTTCTATGAACACCTCCAGGACTGCATGGATCAGGCAATCCCAAATAAAACCAAGACTCTTTCCACAAAGGGCAAACGTCCAGTCTGGTGGACCCCAGCCATTAACAAACTTTACAATAAGAGGAGAAAGCTATTACATGATAGAACAAAATCCATAAAAGGGAAGTCACCCCTGATCATTATTAGTAAAAAATACGAGCACTCATAAAATCAACTAAGGCCAATTTTGAGAGAAAAATTGCCATGGATTCAAAGGACAATCATAAGGCCTTTTTCAGCTATGTTAGGAACCTGGGTGGAAACTCACAGATATGCTCAGAATTAGTCCAAAATGATACAAAAATCACTGAACCCACAGACATTGCCAACATACTGGCAGACAGGTTCAGTGCAAACTTCACCCCTCTCCCCTAAAGGAGAGATAACTATCCCAGCCGAGTGTAGCCTCCCGGACATCTCAAATGCGCAGGTGAAAGCTCTCTCTAAAGCTAAAAACACAGCATCAATGGGACCGGATGGTGTCCCCGGCTGTGTGCTACACGAGCTAAATGAGGAATTAAACCCGCACATAATGCAGCTGTTTAATCTCAGCCTTACCACAGGATACATGCCCAAGGAGTGGCGTACGGCAACTGTGGTCCCACTCCACAAAGGTGGCGCCTCTATGGACCCCGGTAATTACCGCCCCATAAGCTTAACAAGTCTAGTCTGCAAAGCTATGGAGAGGATCATAATGGAGCTCATAAACAAAGATATAGGGGACTTGCAGACATTGGACCCGACCCAGTTTGGCTTTGTCAAGGGAAGATCATGCCTTTTGAACTTGGTCGACTTCTTCGAAATAGTCACCAAGGCCATTGATGAGGGAAAGGCAGTCCATACAGCCTACCTTGACCTTGCAAAGGCTTTCGACACAATACCCCACTCGGGTATTGTAGAAAAACTTACCAGCTTAAATGTAAACCCATATGTCACAAGATGGGTTGCAAACTGGCTTAAGGACAGAACCCACAGGGTTAGAGTTGCTGGCGCTGTGTCAGACTCCAAGCCGGTCACAAGTGGTGTCCCACAGGGCTTGGTCCTTGACCCCTATTGTTTGGCATCTACTTCTCAGAAGTACAGGCCAACATGGGAGGACTTTGGCTGACAAAGTTTGCAGATGACTGCAAACTGGGCCATAGTGGAAAGTGCATCGGACACTGATATCCTTCAGAAGGGACTCACGGAAACAGATAGCTGGTGCCAGAGCCATGGCCTGAAGTTAAACGCCAAAAATGTATAGTCATACCCTTCGGGAAAAACAAGGTAACCCCAAGCTACCATATAGGTGGCAATCCACTAAGCACAGAAGAGGTTATCAGGGACCTGGGGACCCAGGTTGACAGTGGCCTTTCTTTTGACACTCACATTGCTAAAGTGGTTAGAAAGACCTTCTACATTGCCCACCTGATCATGAAGGGATTCACATCCAGATCTAGTGAGGTCATTGTTCCCCTGTACTCTTCACTTATCAGACCAATGATCGAGTACAATGCCCCATTCGGGATGTATCTCACCCGACATCTGCAGCAATTGAGAGACCCCAAAAGTTCCTCACCAAAAGGATAAAGGGACTCCAAAATCTGTCATATGCTGCCAGATTGAAGAAACTCCAGCTCTATTCAGTCGCATACCGCCTGCTCAGAGGTGACATGTGCCTGACATACAAGGCCATGTCCAACCCGGAATTAATGGACATGCTCCACCTCAAAAATCCAAATCCACCAAAACCACTAGAGCAAGCGACTTAAACCTTAGCACGGATATAAATAGGACGTGCTGGAGGGATAGATTTATCACTCAGAGACTCCCTATGCTGTGGAATAAAATCCCGGTCCATGTGAGGCAGAGCACCTCGCTGACTCTGTTCAAGAGAAATCTAGACCTGTGGATGGGAGATCGTAGGTTTACCCCGGGAATCATCTCTGGGTCACTGCTGGACAGAGGCACAACAAACTAATGGGCACAGTATTTTTTCATATAAGGGGTGGCGTAAGCCACAATAATTTGGGCTAGGCTTATAAATGCCTTAGGGCAGATAGCCTAGTATAAACCTATGAACCTATAAAGCAACATGCATATGTAATAAATCAGTAAGCCATCCACAGTGTCTCTCATCAGTGGGAAAAGACAAAGGAAATGAAGATCCAATGTATAATGACAGTATTTAAAAACAAAATAAGATATTTCATTTTAAAATAATGCCATTGTGTCTTTCTCCATACCCAATCACAGTTTAGTGTTAAACTGAACCCTTAGTTTGCTCAGCTATATAACCACATCAGTCATGTTTCACAATAGGATGGAAAGGATAGCAACTTCATCTCTGAGTGTCAGGATATGCCTCAATGTGAAGAATGTACAAATGCATAATAATTTAACTGAGTACGTCGGTTGTAGCCCTACAAGGTCTGCACAATGTGCAATTTTCTGTTGATACTAGTCTTGGTGCAGTAACATGCTGGGGATCATCAATAGGAAAAGACATATTCCTCTTTTTAATGAAATTGTAGAGTTTAGCAGCTAAAAGTCTACGAGTTACACAATTTAAAACACTAATGTCTTGTCATTCTATAAGAGGGTGCATCACTGAGCACTGAAGAAGTACAGCTAGATGGTAGGATGGGAAGTTAGAAATCTTGCTCATGTTCTCCACCAGGCTAACTAATTTAACCCCATACTGTCTAACATCCTTCTCTCCATCACCCATTGTCAATATGTCTTGGCAATTGAGCCTTCTTAGCTTCATTTTGTGATATTTTTATCCTGAAAAATATATATATATATTTTTGTTTTGTCTGTATGAATAGTTGAATAGTATTAGGTTATTGTACTACCATTGTTATATGCTTTTAGATACAATGTCAAGGAACTTGCTTTTGAACTCATATTTCATATGCACAATTGTATAATTATGTAATCTTCCTTGGAGCTTTCTCCCTGGGTCTCCACTGAAAATGGGCTTCTGGTCCAGTTGGACACTACCTGGTTATCAAATGTAAATAAATAAATAAAATAAATAAATTGTTTTTATGGTAGAATAATATCAATAGATAGTGTAGAGATATCCTTGCAGAGGCTATGGAACTCCAAACTTTTAGTTCTGGTGTAGGTTATGAGGCTATTCCTCAGCTATCTATTTCTTTGTGCAGCACGTTTGGAGATTAATAAGTCAATCACTTGTGCCAAGTGTAACATAACATCATTGCTGTGACAGCGTGGGTTTAAAAAGTTACAGTTTTTTACGTGAGTCATGTCTATGTAAGGGATAGGTGGGTTATGCCACTGATAGGAAGAAGCATGCTTAGGGGTTCAGGATAACAGCACTCACATGTTGAAGTAACACCCACAAACAAGAGAAGAAAGGCAATAGGCTGTTCATAAGAAAAGGTGTTAGACCCATTGCAGGATTGGCATGATAACCCACCAGAACACGCATGAGCAGAGGAATGAGAGAAATTTACTGGTATGGTCTGTCAAGCTGACATTGTTGACATTCTATGTGGATGACTTTGGATGTGTGACTAAGAACTACTCAGATATGCACCCTATTTTATTTTTTTATTTTTTCAAATAAATGGAACGGACTGAGGCCTGTCTTCATAATCAGACAGCTTTATGATAGAAATGTAAGTAATTTCTGACTAATAGTTAAAAAGAGTGCGATCACATAATTGTTCCCAAATATTTTATTGATTTTCAAAAAGACAAAACATAATTTCTACTAGAATACAAATGAAACAAAGACAAACTATATACAATATGTACATATGGCCTATATGAAAAAAAATGGGAATAACTTAGAGTTAGAGAGAGGTAGTTACACATAATAAAAAAATCTGTGTAATTTCTCCAAGTATTAAAAATATGTGGAGATCTTTAAAGGCTCAATGAGAGAAAAAACTTTAATCCAAGGATTGTTGATCCATTTATTAGGGAAGATTCTTGTTTCTTTTACCTTTGTTTCCATATGTATTGTTTCTTCTAGTAGAGTCATAAATTCTTGAAAGTTGGGTTCAGATGAAGTTTTCCATTTTCTTGTAATACATTTTCTAGCAATTGCTAGTATAGTCAATAATAGATACAAATGCTTTTTGCTCATAACATTTGTTTCAGTTACATTCAGAAAAATCATGGATTTAGTTAGTATGAAGGAATCTGAAAAAAATAGCTTGAAGGAAATTTCCAATCTTCTCCTAGAATTTTTTAATTTTGATACACTCAAAAAATATATGAATCAAATCAGCATTACAATTCTGAGAACATCTCCAACAAAACAATTGTTTAGAGGAGTCAATGTTAGCTATCCTATTGGGGGTTTAAAACGCCCTGTGTAAGAATTTCCATGAAAAAATCTTCCAAGCTTGTAGAGTGGAAGTTAATTTAATAGAATACAATAAATTAATTTTGTTTTCAGAGGAGAGGTTAATCTGATGACCTTTAGTAATAAAGTTCCAGAAGTTTTGTTTTGGATTAACTTTGTAAATTATTAAGTTTTTATAGAGCAATGAGGTTAAATTAGACCAATTATGATTATTATAAACCATTTCGTGGATAATGGAAATTAATTTTGGTTCAGAACTAAAGGCGGAATTATTGATTATTCTGTATAACTCTTGAGCATGAAATAAAATGCTTTGAAGTATAAGCCAATCTGAATTTGGAATATCAAAGGTGTTTATTATTTGTTGGTCATCACATAATTGTGACTACAAATTAAAGCTGTGAAGACTGAAACTTGCTGAAACACTTTTAAAATGTTTTTGAAAGTGGGATTTACACCTTCACCCCCTGACACCCCTGCTAGTTATATTAACTTCAAAGATCACTATACTTTGGAATAAAGAGAATCTTCTGAGGTACGATAATTTTAATGTCAATTACAAGTTACTTGTATTTCTTCATGGCACCCATGCAGTACAACAAAGACAATTAACAGCCAGTTTTGAATCATATACCTGTTAAGAGGGTACAATCATGAGTAGTAGCAGCACATTTATGAGTTATACCGCAAGACCATTTTTTCATTTAGCCTAAGTAAGCAAAGGCTAATGCATGGCTGAACAGTCTGGAAAATATTTGGGTTCAACAGGTTGTGGCTTTAAAGAAGTTTGATTTTGCCTACACTTTTTCCTGTGTGCTGATGAGCTTCTGATTTTTGAAAAGTATGGAGTTCCCGATATTTGGAGCTCGGGTAGGAAATGTTCTGTCATTTTGTAAGGTGGAGCACCTCTGGTATTAGTAAGGTTGGATACTCCATCTAACACATTACCCAAGAAGACAGCATCATCATCATCATCATCATCATCATCATCATCTTCATAATCAGAAACGTTGTTACCCCAAGCTGTTTATACACATTCCACTTTTGGTGCAAGTACTCACAGAAATGGTACTGTATATATCCCCAGCAGCATGCATAATTACAGAAATGGTACAATAAATAATCACAGAAGTGAAGAATGATATTTAAGGGAAGTGAGGAGATGAGTGAGCTTTGTAATGTTTGATTGACAATGACTGCATAAAAGATTATATTTGATGTATAATGTTTGCAACTGAAAATATGTCAATATGGTTTGTTTTCATTTATATAAATGTATGACTGCCAGTGTCATAAGTGATTATTCAATAAAGATGTTTCTTGTTTAAAAAAATGAATAATCACAGAAATGGCACCATCCATAATCATAGAACTGGTATCATGCATAATCATAGAACTGGTATCATCCATGATCACAGAACTGGTACCCTGCATAATCATAGAACTGGTATCAACCATAATCATAGAACTGGTATCATGCATAATCATAGAACTGGTATCATCCATAATCATAGAACTGCTATCATCCGAATAAGCATAGAACTGGTATCATCCATAATCATAAAACTGGTATCATGCATAATCATAGAACTGGTATCATCCATAATAATAGAACTGGTATCATCCATAATTATAGAACTGCTATCATCTGAATAATCATAGAACTGGTATAATGCATAATCATTGAACTGGTATCATCCATAATCATAAAACTGGTATCATGCATAATCATAGAACTGGTATCATCCATAATAATAGAACTGGTATCATCCATAATTATAGAACTGCTATCATCTGAATAATCATAGAACTGGTATAATGCATAATCATAGAACTGGTATCATCCATAATCATAGAACTGGTATCATGCATAATCATATAACTGGTATCATCCATAATCATAGAACTGGTATCATGCATAATCATATAACTGGTATCCTGCATAATCATAGAACTGGTATCATCCATAATCATAGATCTGGTATCATGCATAATCATAGAACTGGTATCATGCATAATCATAGAACTGGTATCCTGTCCAGTCATAGAACTGGTATCATCCATAATCATAGAACTGGTATCATCCATAATCATAGAACTGCTATCATTCAAATAATCATAGAACTGGTATAATGCATAATCATAGAACTGGTATCATCCATAATCATAGAACTGGTATCATGCATAATCATATAACTGGAATCATCCATAATCATAAAACTGGTATGCATAATCATAGAACTGGTACCATGCATAAGCATAGAACTGGTATATTCCATAATTATAGAACTGGTATCATGCATAATCATAGAACTGGTATCATCCATAATCATAGAACTGGTATAATGCATAATCATAGAACTGGTATCATCCATAATCATATTACTGGTATCATGCATAATTATAGAACTGGTATCATCCATAATCATAGAACTGGTATCATGCATAATCATAGAACTGGTATAATCCATAATCATAGAACTGTTATCATCTGAATAATCATATAACTGGTATAATGCATAATCATAGAACTGGTATCATCCATAATCATAGAACTGGTATCATGCATAATCATAGAACTGGTATCATGCATAAGCATAGATCTGGTATGTTCCATAATTATAGAACTGATATCATGCATAATCATAGAACTGATATCATCCATAATCATAGAACTGGTATCATGCATAATCATAGAACTGGTATCATGCATAATCATATAATTGGTATCATCCATAATCATAGAACTGGTATCATGCATAATCATAGAACTGGTATATTCCATAATTGTAGAACTGGTGCCATGCATAATAATAGAACTGGTATCCTGCATAATCATAGAACTGGTATCATCCATAAATTAGAACTGGTATCATACATAATCAAAGAACTGGTATCATCCAAAATCATAAAATTGGTATCCTGCATATTCATAGAACTGGTATTATGCATAATCATAGAACTGGTATTATGCATAATCATAGAACAGATATCATGCATAATCACAGAAACAGTACCATATATATTTATAGAAATGGTACCCAACATAATCACATAGTTCCATATGCATTCATAAGAATGGCACCATTCATAATTACAGGCATCCATCCATCTATGCTCATGACTTGAATCTGAATCCTCCATCATCCCAATGAAGAGCCATCCCCATTCAGAGAGTTTACTGTGCAGGTATGAAACAGAAGTAGATTGCTACACCCTTCTTCTATATCACCCACACAATGCACACAAAGGAGAACTTAGAGTCACCAATCAGACTACCACATGTATTTGAGAGGTACTAGGGAAACTTGAGCACTTAGAGAAAGCCTGCACAAGCACAGGGGGTATATGCACACCACACAGAAAGTTCCCCAGTTGAGAATCGAACTGGAGAACCTCTTGCTACGAAGTGACCCTGCTACTCACAGAACTAGTACCATGCATAATCACTGCCATAATACTATATATATTTATAGACATGGTACCTAATATGATCACAGAATACCATATGTAGACACAGAAATTGGACCATACATAATCACAGACATAGAACCATATATATTGACAGTAATGGTACCATACATAATCATAGACATAGTACCATATATATTGACAGTAATGGTACCGTACATAATCATAGACATAGAACCATATATACTGACAGTAATGGTAGCATACATAATCACAGCATATAACCCTATATAGTGGTAGTAATGGTACCATACATAATCATAAACATAGAACCTTATATAGTGACAGTAATGGTACCATATATAATCACAGACATAGAACCCTGTATAATGGCAGTAATGGTACCATACATAATCACAGACATAGAACCTTATATAGTGACAGTAATGGTACCATACATAATCACAGACATAGAACCTTATATAGTGACAGTAATGGTACCATATATAATCACAGACATAGAACCATGTATACTGACAGTAATGGTGCTATACATAATCACAGACATGGAACCATATATATTGACAGTAATCATACCATACATAATCATAGACATAGAACCCTATATAGTGACAGTAATGGTACCATATATAATCACAGACATAGAACCCTATATAATGACAGTAATGGTACCATACGTAATCACAGACATAGAACCCTATATAGTGACAGTAATGGTGCCATATATAATCACAGACATAGAATCATATATATTGACAGTAATGGTTCCATACATGATCACAAACATATAACCCTATATAATGACAGTAATGCTACTATACATAATCACAGACATAGAACTACATAAAGTGATAGTAATGGTACCATAATCATGCACATAGAACCATATATAGTGACAATAACGATTCCATATTTTATCACAGAAATTATAACATATAAAATCACAGACTCTGTATTACATATAATCACAGAATTGGTGCCATGCATTTATGAGCAACAAAAATATTCTCAGCTTAAATTAAGTGCAATATAATGCGGCCAATATGAGACTCACCACCATTTAATGATAACCAACATCTTAAAAAAATGTTTTAGATCATTGACAGCAAAGCAAATTGTCATGAAATCGGCCCAGCAGTGCTGCAGTTAAATGCACTACTATCAGGTGAATGCCTGGTTTCCCCTACAGGTATGTGGTGAGAGGGGTTAGACAATGTAGTTTTATTACTTTCAGCAGGGTCATGTTTCCAGCAAGCCTGCAAGCCAGAAGCATATGATTTCATGTTAGAATGTTTTAGTTTTGCATTCCCAATTGATAAAAAATGATTACATAGCCTATATTCCTTTACATGGAGTGTTCAGCATTTCTACCTAATAGCAGAGCTGTGAACTTACAGAATGTATGAACCCAGGAAGTCAAGATTACCAATTGATAGTATCGATGAAAAGCAGTTCGACTGATGACATGGCATGGCCGAAGGGGTCTATATCATAATGTCGAATGCTGACAAGTTCGAAGCACTAAACTTTGAACATGAAAGTTCGAAGTGTAAAAACATCGAAATGTATAACGGAGATCACCATAGAGTGCGGGAAGGGAAGATTTCCCTTTACTGCACTGTAGTGCGATCTCTGATTTGGTATAGTTAAGTCGTGGGGAGTGTGGGGGGCCCCCCTGCATAGAGTTTTTTTTTTTGTTTGTTTTGGGTTTTGAGTGTTTTTTTTTTTTACATTCAATGTTTTTAGACTTCAAACTGTCAAGTTTGAAGTTTGAAGCTTCGAAGTTGTCAGCATTCGACAATCTGATATAGACCCTGGCTGAAGTGGCATTTGAAGTAAGTGAATGAAATTCTGAGGTGGTAAATCAAAGTTGGTCACACACAGTGGCCTCTACAGGCAGCCTTGATTATAGACAGCAGCACATTTATTTTAGTTCTGTTATGAAGTATGTTTTATTACCAATGTACTGTGACCTAGAGAACATTAAAATCAAATTTTCTGTAAATATTCTTAGTTGTTCTACCATACAGAAAATATATAAGCCAACTGGACTAAATCATGAATCCTATATTGTGTTTCAAAGGTGTGTATGTGGTCAAAATGCTTTCCTTCATCTGCTTTCACGGGAAATTTAGACTGGTGAGAATATTTCTGTTATTAAGTATTATTTGGAAGCAATGTTTAATACAATTTTTCGGTAATATTAAGTATGTAATGTAGAAAAGTAAAATGCTTCAGTTTGTTTTAGCTACATTAGTTTTATTTGGAATTTTACTGTACATGTAACTAAACAAAAGTACATGGAAATGATTGTCAAAAAATATCCTTGAGCAGAATTAATTTTACACTGAGCACTACAGGAAAAAAAAAGAATTAATTTAGTAAGCTACAAGCACCTGACTGCCAATAACCAGAGCTTTGCCTGTGACCTTTGTGTCACCCTTCTGCAGATTGTGGGAGTAATACAATCAGCAGATCTGCATTTACATTACTGTACAGGGATTCTGCAGATAGGACCAATGCCAGCAGCTGAGTTATGTGTTCAAAGCTCGCCTTCCAGCCAGGCCTGCCTAGTAGTTATTAACTTAGGAGAGAATGACAAGGCAGTTTGATGGATGGCTTAACAGTGGCCATGGAGTGCCCGCATTTGTGGTCAGTGACCAGTGCTGTGTTTACAAGGAGGAAGAAGCTGTTTCCTGAAGTGAACAAAATGCAGGCCTGGAAGTAGAGAACATACATCACTGAGAGCTATGGGGGTTGGGCAGTACAGCCATCCAAGAGCAAGTCTTTAGGTCAAGGTACTTTTCAGAGGTCTCTTTTTATGGCTATGTTGCGTGACAGAGAAGATTGTTTCAGATAACATTTGCTTCAAGGCTGACATCTTCAAAAGACAATGACGTTTTAGCAGGTATCAGGCCTTCATTGTAGGCATTCATTAGCATTGACCACCACTTCCTATAATTTATTTTTAGAGTTTATTTCATTGTAATTCGCTTTCCCATTTTTTATTATTTTTTTCAATGGCTTAAATATTTAGTTAATGCATTTATAAGGTATGGTAAAAGATAATATGACTTAGTAATGGCAGGTTGTAACATTCGCTGCTTTGTTGAATAGTATGTCAGGTTTAAGATAGCTATATACAAGTCCTGGTGCTCTGATAACTACCAAATACTGACAACCCATGCAACAATGTCATCAAATTGAACTTCCTGAAATGTATATGCACTTATAACACTAAAGAATTTTGAATGCTTGTTTGGGAGCTAAACTGGCGAGTACCAGTGAATAAACCCTCAGTTCTAACATGGCGTCCTATAGTATAAAACAATCCAATAAACTATTCAGAGCAAATTCCTCTGTATTTCATGTGGGACATTAAAAGAGATTATTTCATGACAACCCATTAGCTGATCAGTTAAGGTGGGACATTAAAAGAGATTATTTCATGACAACCCATTAGCTGATCAGTTAAGATTCAGAAACTAGCTTGAACAATCTACCTTCATTTCGGGCTTCTGCAAATTAACCATGTTCCGGTCACTGTAGAAGAATGCTACAGTAATTTGTATAAACTGGTATAATGTGGTAAAACAGACTGACCTTAAATGTATGATAGTTTACAGCAGTCAGCATCAAATTAAAGTCACCCAGTAATCTATGTGCTTTTGTGGTTTGTCTTGCCCCAGGATTCTTTTTAACAAAAGGCACGTATTGTATATCAGCTTGCAGTACTTTCAGAGCACTTTTTTGTTTATTTTTTGCCAGCACACATTCAGATATCATCTTACCAATACCTTACTCTTTAAAAACAATCTTAAACATCACTTATGACTAAACTTTATTATAAGAGTTAAGAAAATCTTCAAGTCAGTATGTAGTAGCTCTGTTCTACACATTTTATCAATCGTGCAAGCAAATTGTTGTGTAGACAGATGCACCAGACATAATAAGGTAACATCTTTTTCTCTTGCAACACTGACCCTTTCATAACCACTAGATATCTTCCACAAATGTGTCAACAGTTGTGCAGTTACATTATTATATAAGTAAATAAACAAATAAATAAAAAACACCACTAAAGTGGCATGTTAGGGGTTGTATAAGATAATATTCCTTGAGCTGCATGGAATAACCAGCCATTCCTGCTCATTCCATCATTAGTACACTGTATTGACAACAGCTGATGGACATGTTTGACATAAACACTAGACGATAACCTCTCACTTCATCAGCCTGCTCTGACGTATTTACAATGGTGATGGGACGAAAGACTAATAGTTTGGGTCGAGATAAAGTATTGGTTCATTGTAGATATACATATCTGTCAAATATGTAGTATCACATTGAATGAACCATGTGAAAAAAAAATCAAAAAGGACAAAGCTGCTTTCCTAAGTAGGAAGTATGAATGCCTGGATGTAGGACCAAAAAAGCCCTGGATAATGTAGACAACACTGTTAGAAAAGACTGATGTTTTAGTAAAGGTGGGGATTAGACCATGAAAAAGCATGCACAAAAATACAAAACTGAAAAAAAAAATCAAAGATATTTACAAATGACAAACCAGTAAATGAAAACATTAACTTAAGCTTATTACGGGGGTAGAAGGATGGTAGAGACAGCATTTTGTACAAAAGGAACTGTTTAATACACAAAGTCAGAATCAGAGAAGGGGGTTAAGATACAAAAGAAACTTTCAAAATTTAATGAGGAAGAATGAAGATTAAGAGTCTGCAATTACAACCTTGGAATAAACAATTGGATCTGCGTGGAGTACAAAAAAAAAAAGGCAGGGAAGAGGCTTGCAGCTAGCAACAGAGAGGATGATGAACGAGAACTATACATTTTACTGCGCATCTGAAGTAGTTGACTTCATTTGGTCATCAACCTGTGGGTTTCGGATCCGGACCTGATCCGAGATGGCAGTTTCACCAGCATCAGATCCAAGCTCCAACCTCCTCCCCTTACCCATAATACCACTGCACCTCCTTCCTTCCCTCAGATCTCATTTGCCGCAGTTTCGCCTACAACATGATCCCTTGAGCTCCAGGTCGGTAGGACAGTTTTGGGGTATTTTCTTGGTGTATGTGCTCAGCGCTTAGGTAGATCTTTGACCCCTTTCTTTCCTTAATCTCCCCTCACGTTCTCTGTTAAGTACAAAGAAAGTTTTAGAGTAGAGTGTGTTTGGTAGTGTAGTTTAGTGTAGGCCTTCTTTCCCTTTCCTGCTTTGTATTTGAGTGTGTGTGTGTGTGCGTGTGTGTGTGTGTGTGTGTGTGTGTGTGTGTGTGTGTGTGTGTGTGTGTGTGTGTGTGTGTGTGTGTGTGCATGTGTGTGTGTGTGTGTGTGTGTGTGTGTGTGTGTGTTGGGATTGGGTTTTCTGCCTTTGGTACCTTGTAGCTTTTGGGCTGCATGATGTTTGATCAACATAAGTTGATCTTCAGGAAGTGCACAGAGTGTGGCCATATGTTGTTACCAGCGGATGGCCACACTGTGTGTTGTATGTTTGGGGGCAGCACACTTGTCCTCTGACTGCTCCATATGTGCAGGGTTTAATCCCAGGGCCCTGAAAGACTGCAGGGCCAAGCTGATTTCAAAGGTGCTTCTCCCTTCTATGGAGGCGGCTGCCTCCTCTCCTACTGTGTCTGTGGTCACGGCTGTGACCGCAACTACCTCAGCCATTATGTCCTCCCCTCCCTCCCAGGCCAGGACTCACCATCCTGACCACAGACCTGGGGAAAGAGAGTCTAGGAAACACAGAGAGAGAGAGAGAGAGAGAGAAAGAAAGGGGAAGGAAGAGATCCCCAGAATGCTCCGATCCAGTGGGTCCTCCTTCCAAGCTACCTGCTGTTACCTGGCCAACTTCCCCTTGTCTCAATTCCCTGAGGTTTTCCCTGCAGCCGGAGGAGATTTGGCCTCCTTCTAGGGCCTCCATGCACTGTCCTTCCTGGCCAGTGTCAGTGGCTTCTTCAAGGTCTATGAGAAGCTTATCAGAAGCTGATATGGATAGAATGATGTGAAGGTTTATTCACACCCAGTTGCTGATGGGGGTCTTGCTGGCACCCTCTCCCTCTGGAGGGGGTAGCTCACTACCATTGTTTGCCCCTATTTCTCCTTCTCCTATCCGTCCTCCAGTATTGGAGTTCCTGGATCTGAGAGGTTCCAGAGTCAGAGGGCCGGTGCAGATGGTACCATCTACTTTGACACCGGCAGTTACCTTGAGCATGTTGGGTCTGACCAAGTCGGATCCGAGCTCTCAGAGCCATAGCCTGGGCATCGTTTCCAATGGGTTGGCTTTTTCTCCATCGGCTCTGACCTTATTGGGTCACGGCCTACCCCTTCGGGTCTCGGCGTCTTTGGGCTCAACTCCGATCCCCATTTTTAATCTGGGGAGAGCGTCCTCTCTTTCTGTGGAGGCTCACTCCCCCTCGGCATTTGACGTGGTGGAGAGGGTTCTCTCACATGGATCGAGCCCCCTGAACATTTCCTCGGAGTCCAACCCGACCCCCCTCTCTTCTGGGTGTGCCTTCTGCCATTCTGCCCATGCAGCGACAGCCCGTGCTCGACATGCCCCAGGCTGTTCCCCTTGAGGAACCACAGGCTGTTCTTGAGTCCTCTCCAGAGAGCCCCACCAAAGAGGTTCCTCACAAATGCAAGTGCAAGAGGAGGCATCTGGACTCCCCCGAGTCCCTCATGGAGGATACTGACTTGGAGGAAGGGGAAGGCTCCCCCAGATCACCCCCTTGAGGATTTCTTCTTTGGAGGCATTATGGAGATCCTGTGCCAGCGAGGGGGTTGGTCTGCCCCCAAACCTTCTTCAGACGAATCAGTGTTTCTGGAGGCATTTGACATGGGCCCATCTACTTCTTGGGTGTCCCCCTCATGGACCTCTAGTGGACCTCATTACCACCAGGGCATGGAAAGAACTGGACACCATGGAGCCAATCCCAAAACATCCAGATAAAATCTTGAGGCCCCCCCAGCAGATAGACTGAACTGGAACAAATGGTCCCTAGTAGATGCCATAGTGGTAGCGGCTGGCACGAAAAAGGAACTTGCTCAGGAGAGTTCCATGGTCCATCCCCCGGACTGAGAGTCCAGGATGATGAACCAGTTGGGAAAGCGGACTTATGCTTCAGCCACCTTTTGTATAAGGGTGCTGAACTATATGGCCCATGTTACCAGACTGCAGTGTGACCTGATCAAAGAGTTCACTGCATCTCCCCCGGAGTCCATGTCGCCAGAGGATAAATGTACATTCTCTATGTGAATGGCCACTCTGAAAGCGGTTACCAACATGTCCATGCAACCCCTTTCTCATGCCACTGAAGGAGTAGCGCGGGCGGCCGGGCCTGGTGTTGTTATGAGGTGACACGCCTGGCTCAGGCTATGTAATTTTGCGGAACCATTCAAGGCATCTTTTGTGAATGCTCCCTATGATGGCTCTTCCTTGTTTGGAAAGATGGTCCATGACACATTAGTCCAGAGTGAAAAGGACAGGAACACACTGTCTGCCATTGGGATCTGCTTCTCTAACCCCCAAAGATCCTTCTCCAAAAATCAGATGGGGGCAAAAGAAGGTGTGGTTCCAGAAGTCTCAGTATTCCTGGGACGCTCAGGACTCCTTTTCCCCTAGAGGCAGAGGGGGACAAGGCAGACACCAGCCCAGAGGCAGGGGGGGTCCAAAGAACTTCAGGTCTTGAGAACCGTTCTTGGACAGACCCATGCAGCAGCCCTGAGGGGTTGCCTGACTGCTCTGCTCTGGAGGCAGTCGGAGGCCATTTTTCTATGCACCTGATGGCGTGGGAGTCCATGTCAACAGTCCAGATAATATCCAGAGATTACACAATTCCCTTTGTGACACGTCCCTCTCCTCCAGAGCACCTCCCGAATGTTCCACCCACACAAAGGGAGGCAGCAGTGATCAAAGTAGAAAAGCTGCTAAGCAAATGGGCCATCCAGCCTGTCCCCCCAGATAACTCTGGATCAGGCATCTATTCCAGGTTATTTTGGTGCCAAAAAAGAAGGGGGACTCCAGGCTGATTCTTGACCTTTCCACTCTGAACCTGTCAGTAGCCAAAGAAAAGTTCCGGATGGTCACTTTACAATCCATCCTGCCTTATCTGTAGGAAAATGATTGGATGTGCTCAATAGACCTCCAGGATGCGTACTACCATAAAAAGATGCACAGATGTTCCAGGAGGTTTCTCCACTTTTGGCTAGGGGCCAATCACTACCAGTTCCAGGCCCTACCCTTCAGTCTCACCACAGCCCCTGGGTGTTCACCAAGGTCATGGCAGCAGTAACAGCTCACCTGAGGCTTCAGAGCATACAGGTCTATCCATACCTGGATTATTGGCTCCTTGCCGCTTCCACCAGGCATCTACTCTGTCAAGCCATGGATTATTTCTGGAAGTTGTCAGACTTGCTGGGCATCACTATAAATATAGCCAAGTCCTCTCTAGAACCGGTTCAGGTCCTGGACTACATAGGGGCAAGAATAGACACATTGCAATCGAAAGTCTTTCTGACTGCAGAGCGGGTTTGCAGCCTACATCTTCATGTTCTCGCAATTCTTCAGTATCCCTTTCCCCCAGCTGCAGTGGTGTTAAGAGCCCTAGGATCCATGGCAGCCACTATCACTCTTCTTCCTTGTGCTCATCTTCAGATGCGGGTTCTGCAGTGGATGTTGGCAGTCCAGTGGACCTTATTGGATTGGCCATTGACTCATCCAATTCACATAAGCAAGGCATGCAGGAAGTCCCTCCTCTGGTGGCTTCACTCTCCGGAAATAGTAGAGGGACGGTCCTTTGTTGTAGCCCCTCCCTAAGCCACGGTGACCACGGATGCATCCTGACTAGGGTGGGGGGCATTACCCGGACAGGACAGTCCAAGGCACATGGTCCCTGAATGAAACCAATCTCCATATCAATGTTCTGAAGATGAGGGTGGTCTTATTAGCATTGCAGGCCCTTCATGCCTTTCTTCCTCTGGGAACTATTGCGATTCAGACAGACATGTCAGTGGTCTGGTACATCAACAAACAGGGATGAATCAGATCCTACCCCCTTTGTCGAGAGGCCATGTGAGTGTGGGAGTGGGTGATCTCCACCAACTGTTTTCTGATAGCAATGCACATTATGGGTTGGTCCAACATACTAGTGGACAAA
The DNA here is from genome assembly GCF_019279795.1 of Protopterus annectens. NCBI lineage: Eukaryota > Metazoa > Chordata > Ceratodontiformes > Protopteridae > Protopterus > Protopterus annectens. The sequence goes on along the minus strand of NC_056748.1, from coordinate 1,027,567,075 downwards.
TTGAGCAGAACTATACTAATGCCTTATGAGTGGTCTCTGAATCCTTGTGTAGCGGAGCAGATCTTCCTCGAGTGGGGTTGGCCTTGCTGTGATCTCTTCGCATCTCCTTCCAACGTGAAGTGCAGCAAGTTCTTTGCTCTGACCCCCCCCCCATGTGGGGAATCCCCCAGAGATGCTCTGGTCCATGATTGGCCTCCCAGTCTTCTTTATGCCTCATGACAAAATTTTTACAGAAGGCTTGTCGGTTGGGGCGCAGAGTCATCCTCATTCCCCCATTCTGGCCTCGCCAGATATGGTTTCCCTCCCTGTGGTCTCATCTGGTAGCTCCTCCTTGGATCTTGGATCTGATTCCGGAACTTATTTTGCATCCATCAGAGATTCCTCTTCCAGTCCTGGGCAGCCTGAAGCTTACGGCTTGGCTGCTCCAGTTCCATTGATTGCCAGGACTCCCAGACTTTCTTCCCCTGTTAGGTCTATTCTGGTGGCAGCCCATAAGTCATCTACCAGAAAAGTTTACTGTAGTAAATGGAAGTGTTTTTCAATCTGGGCTTCACAGAGGGATCTAGATCCTTATATGACTCCAGTGCCAGCGGTTCTTAAATTTTTAGCACACCTTTTCCATCCGGACGCCAGCTCTTCTATGGGGAAAGTTCAACTGGCTGCCATTTCTAATTTCCATGTAGGTGAAAACATGGGGTCCTCGGCTTCTTCCAGACTTTGCAAAGCCTTCATTAAAGGGACCTTTCTTTTAAGGCCTCCGGTTAAGGATCCCACTCCTCCTTGGGATCTTACCTTAGTTTTACAGGCATTAGTTGCTCCTCCCTTTGACCCAGCTGCCTCTGTGGATTTGAAATTTTTGTCTTGGAAAACAGCTTGCCTAGTGGCTATCACTTTGGCTAGGAGAGTGTCAGAACTTCAAGCATTATATGTTAAATCCCCTTATATGGTTTTTCATAAAGACAGGGTCTCAATTCGGACTAATCCTTCCTTTTTGCCTAAAGTGGCTTCACAATCAAATATCAATCAATCAATCAATCAATCAATCTGCCTGTCTTTTTTCCAAATTTTCAGAACAAGGGGGGATATAAACTGCATCCGTTAGATGTACATAGGCTGTTACGTTTCTACTTACACAGGACTAAGCCCTTTCGCAAGTCTGTCCAAGTACTAATTTACTGAACTGAAGAAGGCCTGAATAGGTTGAAAGCATTTTTCTTCTTTTTTCTACTGATTTACTGAACTGAAGAAGGCTTGAATAGGTTGAAAGCATTTTTCTTCTTTTTTACCCTTTGGTTTTAAATGAAGTTTCATGTTTAAATAAAGCCTAAAGTTTAAAATTTTCAACATTAAGGTTTCAACGCGATCTTCTAGCTCAGTGGTGGTCAACTCAGGAATATTTTCTGTTTTTTTCTCACTTGTTTGCACCTGGGAAGACCTTTAGCAGCTAAGGAAGTTTTTTTCTGCCATGTATTATGGGTAAAGGGAGGAGCTTGGAGCTCGGCTCTGATGCTGGTAAAACTGCCGTCTTGGATCGAGTCTGGATCCGAAACCCACAGGTTGATGACAAATGAGGTCTAACTACTCAGATGGAACGTTATGGTAAGTACATAACTTTTTTTATTTCACTGGGTAATGTATGTAATTTTTTAGTACATGTTCCTGATCAACTGTATTCAATGCATGTATGTGCAACCATTTCATTGACTTTCCTGAAAGCATTGTTCATCTTAGTAATGGAAAGTGACTGCTGATCTTCTCTGTAGCATATCTGAATCTCTGCAATTTTAGTGAAGTTAAGACAAAAATAGAGTTGCACAATTTATTGTTGACATACTACGGCATGGTGGGGGTATCAAATCACTACAATTACATGATAATTACAAATACATGTTCCATTCTCCTGATTTGCCACTGTATGCATTTTTAAATTCCACACTGGTTGCTAGTCCATCTGATTCTGACTGTAACTGGTAACTTTCTACAATACTTTTCTTAGAAAATTCATATAATTGCACTACTGACTGCATTTTGCCTCATAATTCCAACTGATGCACTTAGTTTTCTTGTATGTTCAGTGCAATTTGTCGCTGCCTTTTTACTCTTTTGCTTTATGTCAAAAATAGCTGTGCTTCTGTCTCATTTAAATACAAGTAAAGAAAAATAAATGATTGTGAAGATATATTGAGAAACAGACATACATGCACATATATAAATATTTTATGTTATGCACAAGAAAAACATCTCGAGTACTGATTACTAAACTCAAATGCTAAGACTGTTATACTGTTTCAGTTTTGTAAAAACTGTCAATTTTCCTACCATACATTTCATATCTAAGTTATTGGTGAACATCCAGAATTGTTTTCCAGGTGTTTTCTGTGTTCAGCAAGGAGACATTTTAGATCTAGGTAGATGAAAAGTATTTCAACAGGCACTACTAACAAAAACTTCAAGTATCAAAAGTTTAGTTCAGGAGAAGATGTTTCACTGACTTGTACGTACCTCAAAAACTGAATTTATAGAACATGGTGGTAATTATAATAACTAATAGAGGCTATTGAAAGGGCTATTCCCCTGCCTGCAGGTTCCCAACTACTAAATGTAATCTTCACACCCTTGCAATCCTGTGTTAAGAACAAGCTGGAGAAAAGTGTTCAAAACCATGTGCTTTCAAAGTCTACAGCTTTTGTCAGCAACCATTGGTAAAATCACTTGGACCACACAGCTGTTCGGCAATCATATAACATCCATGCCCTTGATATAAAGGTCTTCCAGAGCTAGTGACAAAAAGGACTTACTATAGTTAGCTTAAAAGGGAGCAGTTAATGGCATTTTTTGAAGTTGTGGTAGAACTTAAGCCTTTGCAGGGGTTGGTAAGCTAGTCTACTTTAGGTCATTTCAAAATAAGGGAACAGAAGATTTCTTTGACTATCCACAACTAAGAGTCATCTCAGTCTATTAGTTATGGTATGCACATCTTAGAGCAGGGAACATAAATCTGCAAAATGTATTAAGAAGCTCTTAGAACTGACAAATTGTAGATGGGGATGCTATGGTGATACTAAGCAACCCTTCTCAAGCTGAGTTATAACAGTTATCCTGTGCTAGTATAGTTTGGATTCCGGAGAGAGACACCGTTCAGTTTTCACGTCCACAACATTAGTATGGCTGACCGTTCAAGGATAAAGAAGGACACAGACATGCCTTCAGGTATTTGAAATTTTTGTAATAGGATTATTTGTGTTGTTTCTATCTATAGCTAATTCAAAAGGCACATAACACAGTCTTATGCTTTACTGTTTGTGTGGAGGTTTCATGATTTTAATTAGGTGATTAAATTTAACAGACCCATTTCCAGTTGTCTGCTATTTAAACCTGAACTGGTAGAGTAGTTTGTACAAATTCATCTATAAAGACTATGGCAGAGTAATTTTAAGCCTAGGAATGAATTTATGAGTACATGAGAACTGTTATAGACCCAATATTGAATGCTTTGGGAATCCAGATTCTAAGTGTGAAGAAAAGAACTGTGGATGTTGGAATTTTACTGATAAAAAATTGAAACTGGTACTATAGCTAGAAAAACAAGCCCTTGTACCTTTTCTGGGTTCTGTAATAAGAGAAGAATATTCAACAGAATGTAATATTTTTATAAAGTGAAGAGAAGACAGTCACTATGCTAATATTTATACTAAAGTAGACAGTGTTGATGAGCAGAAAAAATGGCAATAGACATGCTAAAGTCATCCCTAAATCTATGTTGCTGACACAGCATTCCACATTTGTTGCCTCAGTGCCTTATTTGATAGTAAGTTAGGCAGGAGGGATCTTCATAGCTGACTCATTGAAAGTGCTAACTCATCAAAACTGCTCTCTTTCCCAAAAGGGCTGGTATCCAGGAGTCAGTATATAAAAGTAAGGAGGAGGTGACATTTTCTACATGGGAGGGCAGAGGGAGAAAAATATTGACTAAATATAACCACATCCAAAACCAATGTTTTTGCAGGGGGCAAGCCCCTCCTTCACACACCCCTCTACAAATTATATATATATATATATATATATATATATATATATATATATATATATATATATATACCAACTCAAAGGTTGCAAAATGATGGGGAAAGGGCATAAACTCTCTCCTAGTATAACTCTGATTTTGTCAATATTTTATGTTTAGCCATTTTACAGTTTAGATTATTTTAAATAGACCCATATATGTGTGTTTATGTGTAGATAATGAAATCTGTGAGGATAGTTTAAGGAACATTTAGGAGAAACCTGGTTAGAAAGACTCATGGTGCCTGTTCCTGGAAGTTTATATTGATAACTTTTTTCACCTCTCTGTTTTGATGCTTACCTGCAGTGTAATAGTCATGTTAGGTATGGGTGCTTGGATGATTGTGTGACTTATCAATGGAAGTAGAAGAAGCTGTTACTTAAGAAGACACTCAGAACAGTTCCTTACAAATTTTTGCTGTGGAAATGCAGTTAGAAATGGGCTCATCTTTAGATTAAATATATAACCTTGTAAGCTGAGTATTTTACAGTAAAGTAGTTAATCTTTTTTCCAGAATTATGTAAGATTACCTAGGACTACAAATTAGGCAGTTATATTCAATCAAAAGCCACTGCTCTGGGGATTTTAGTTTGTTTTTGTGTTCATTCTTCAGAATAATACACATGTCCAAGGGACATCCTTTTTGGGATTGCATCGTAGAGCCAGATTTTGTGTCTCCAAAGTGTCTGCCCCTCATTCTGCATCATATTAGAGTCAAGTATTAATTTTGAAGAGGGAAAAGTATATCAGTACATAAGGAACACTACTGAGTTACATACCACAGCACTCTAGTCTATATTGTAAAGGCTTGCAAGAAGTAAGTGTTATGTAAGAAAGAATGAACTGACATGCAGCTGTACTGCCTTGGGCCTAGACTCTAGTCTATATTGTAAAGGCCTGCAAGAGTAAGTGTTGTATAAGAACGAATAAAGTGAGATGCAGCTGTACTGCCTTGGGCCTAGACTCCAGTCTATATTGTAAAGGCCTGCAAGAGTAAGTGTTGTATAAGAAAGAATGAACTGACATGCAGCTGTACTGCCTTGGGCCTAGACTCTAGTCTATATTGTAAAGGCCTGCAAGAGTAAGTGTTGTATAAGAAAGAACGAACTGAGATGCAGCTGTACTGCCTTGGGCCTAGACTCTAGTCTATATTGTAAAGGCTTGCAAGAAGTAAGTGTTGTATAAGAAAGAACGAACTGAGATGCAGCTGTACTGCCTTGGGCCTAGACTCTAGTCTATATTGTAAAGGCTTGCAAGAAGTAAGTGTTGTATAAGAAAGAACGAACTGAGATGCAGCTGTACTGCCTTGGGCCTAGACTCTAGTCTATATTGTAAAGGCTTGCAAGAAGTAAGTGTTGTATAAGAAAGAATGAACTGACATGCAGCTGTACTGCCTTGGGCCTAGACTATAGTCTATATTGTAAAGGCTTGCAAGAAGTAAGTGTTGTATAAGAAAGAATGAACTGACATGCAGCTGTACTGCCTTGGGCCTAGACTCTAGTCTATATTGTAAAGACCTGCAAGAGTAAGTGTTGTATAAGAAAGAACGAACTGAGATGCAGCTGTACTGCCTTGGGCCTAGACTCTAGTCTATATTGTAAAGGCTTGCAAGAAGTAAGTGTTGTATAAGAAAGAACGAACTGAGATGCAGCTGTACTGCCTTGGGCCTAGACTCTAGTCTATATTGTAAAGGCTTGCAAGAAGTAAGTGTTGTATAAGAAAGAATGAACTGAGATGCAGCTGTATTGCCTTGGGCCTGTTTTTAGGGCACAGAACTTTGGTTACTTAGGTAGGACAAGAGAACAAATATATCTGTATTCCTGAATGAACTATTTGCCGTAACCCAAGCTAGTATTATATGCCTTATAAAAAAGGGTTGCATCATGTTGGCTCAAAATATTATCTGTACTATTCCCTATGAGTAAAAGACTGTGACAGAAGTCTGGTATTTGTATTGCAATATTAATAGTACATTTGTCAAGTATCACATGGTTGCTGTTATCTAGTTATAAGATTATATTATTTAGTCTAAATGAAATACTCTTTATAAACTCATAGGCACTTTTGATCTGCTTAGGTTTACCTGAGTATTAATTTCAATACCAGTTTACTATTGAGCATGCCATATGGGTTTTAAAACTGGAACACCAGCATGGAATGAACATATTTCACAATAAAGATTACAACACTTTCAGCTATTATTTTTCCAGACAGTTCACACCAATTGACACTGTAAACAGAAGACTAAGAAGAAAAATAATCCATGTGGCCCGATTTAGTTTAGCCAGAGTGTCTGGCTAACTGATTTCTACCTTTGGATCTGGTGTATCAACTTTATCTAGCATGCTTCCAAAATTTATATGAGCTGCTTTGACACACGAGGAATGTAACATATTATTAGCAGGACATTTCCATAAATTTCTTGATGATGAAATAGAGTAAGAATGAATTATTGGAAAACCTGGGCTTGCCTTAGCTTCCCAGCCTAGTAGAATTTGAAGGGGCTAAGAAGAAGGGCATGGCATACCTGCCAATTAGTAGTAAGCAGCTAAGGTGCATTTTGCTGAAAGAAAAAAAGTTTATGAGACAGAAAACATCAGACAGAAATGGGACAATAACTAGTGAGATGAGAAACTTCAGAGCCAACCATTGGGGAGCTGTCTGGAGTTGTATATTTTTATAGATGTAAGAATGTTTAGAATTATGTATTTTTACTATGAGTGAAAATTGTAACTGCTCTATTTGTAATGATGTTGTGGACAGTAGACTGAGACTGACTTACTGTTTTCACACTCATTGATTTTTGTAAAAAACTGCAATACCTCATGTTAGAATAGAATTCTGTGTGTGTGTGTGTTCCAAGCATTTTGGTTAAAAAGAGAGAAAAATATTCTCTCTTTTTAACAGCAGAAACCTCCATGGAAGACTTAACCAGCACTACTGCTATTGTATTTCTTTTTGGATGACTGTATTTGATTTGTGAAGCCTATAACCTTCAAAGAATGCTGAATCAAGATTCCTGTTTTTTTCATCTTTATTTTGGAATACGAAGCTGATGAGCTATATTCAAACCAGAAGCAGCAAAGAGTTTTTTTTTTTACAGAGACTGTAGGGGAGAAAAATACAGTCTGTTTGTTTTAGAGACAGTAAGCTCAAACTTTGATAATCTATATGTGTGTCATCTACAACTACTGAAAAGTTGTTAGTGACTTAATGGTAGTTAAGTTACAGTAATCTTTAGAAAGTGGAAGCAACAATGCTATTATTCTAAAACATTGTTCATTTCTGGGAAATTTGATTTTCCGCAAGAGCACTAGACGATAGAGAGAGTTTAGAACTGGCAATGCCATTACTGCATTGAATATACAGTTGTAGGAATATCTTACTGTTGCCTGTCACCACAATAATACCGCAGTTACTAATAGCTGCTGCTGAACATTAGTATTTTGACTGTTAATTGTAGTGAACTTCTACAGATATAGTACTGCTGTACTCATAACTGCTGCGTATACTGGAAGCTGCTTTAGGAACTATGAACTATTCTCATACTTAATATGTTTTACAAGAATCGCACTGTATTGGTTGTTGCCATGTTCTTTTCCCTAAAACACTAATTCGCTACACTCTATTCCAGTTATTTTGCTGTCTAAAGCACTCTGAACTCTGTTCCCTCACTTAAAGTGTGTTCCTGACTAGAGCTCTACACTGATACAGAAAGAATGGACCACGTAATGTTTAACAGGTGGTGTTTTGCTTTGAAAAGTGAAGGTCACTATTTCTGATGTTTCTATAATTAATAGTAATCTGTAAAGCTTGGAATTGGTGTGCACACCACCAGGATGACAGTTCGTTTTTTTCCCCCTCCCTAACTTGTCCTAGCTCCCCATCCTATAATAGGTTGCTACATTATTCACTGTTGGCTTAGTGCTGCAGTTACTTACCTGTCCTTTTATTTCCCTATCAGTACTGGATAGCTAGACAAGGACTTTCAAATTACAGCTAACTGTAACTCTAACTGTATTTATGGAAATTGACCACCTACCTGGTTTTTGATAGTTTATTTTGAGTACTCTGTGGACAAGCTCGGCTCTACCCACTCTGCTTGGGGGTCACTCCGCTCCTCTCCCTTCCCCCATTCCCACCCACCCCCACTTTCACTAGTTTTATTCTAAACTAGCGACTCCCTCAAGCCATGCCATCCAATCACCACATCCCACCTTATATAATACATTCTAGACTAAATGATATGCCCCACCTCCCTCTACATATACAAACACAAACAATTCAAACTAGACTGAAGCCATCCCACTACAATCCCTAACCACAAAACTCCAATCACCCCCCCCAAAAAATTGTTCTTATCCAACCTCTGCCACAGTATAAGAACCAACTATAGCTACATAATGTCACTCTAATAATCCTAACATTAGCTGCACATATCTCCTCTTATCATACCAAACTAGAAAAACCTATCCCATCCCACTCTACCTCTTAGCTCTACCCACAAGAACTTAAACCTAACAACATTACTATATCCTCCTCTATCCTTAACATTACAGCCTTTCATCATGCATACTACTCCCTCAAACAAACATTCCTAGAATTTCTCAGAAATACTGTAGGTACATAATGACATCCATGACACCCATGCTGATGGACAATAGAGGTATGACTGCTGAATCCTACACAAATGCACTTTATAAGCACTTACACGATTGCATGGATCATGCAATCCCTAACAGAACCAAGATGCTATCCTCCAAAAAAAGAAGCCAATCTAGTGGTCCCCCTAACATAAACAAACTCTACAACAGAAGAAAGAAACTGTTGCAAAAAAGAGTAAAATCCCATGATTGGAGAAACTCCCTGGTCAGCCTCAGTAAGAAGCTGAGATCCCTCATAAAATCCTCAAAAACTAGTTACGGAAACAAAATCGCCACTGACTCTAAAGACAACCACAAAGCATTCTATAGTTATGTCAAGAATCTCAATGGCAACACTCAGATCTGCTCTGAGTTACAGCACAATGGCACTAAATATACAGAACCAACTGATATTGCCAACATCCTGGGAGATATATTCAGTGCTAACTTTACCCCCTCTCATCCCATAAAGGGCCTATCTCTATACCGGAAGAATGCAAAGTTCCTGTAATCATGGCTGTACAGGTAAAAAACACACTCTCCATAGCCAAGAACACAGCATCCATGGGACCTGACAACATCCCAGGCTGTGTTCTACATGAACTACAGAACAAACTGGCACCCCACCTAAGTACCATGTTCAGTCATAGCCTCACCTCAGGCTATGTGCCCACTGAATGGAGCACAGCAACGGTTATCCCACTCCACAAAGGGTGAGCCACCACAGACCCCGGAAACTACCGCCCCATTATCCTGACGAGCCTGGTCTGCAAGGCTATGGAACGTATCATCATGGAACTTATAAACAATGACATTGGTAATTTCCAAACTCAGGACCCCATGCTGTTTGGGTTTGTAAAAAGCAGATCATGTCTCCTAAACCTGATAGACTTCTTTGAAGCCATCACCAAAGCCATAGATGAGGCTAAGGTGGTCCACACAGCCTATCTCAATTTCGCCAAGGCTTTCAACACCATCCCCCACTCTGGAATTATAGATAAACTCACTAAACTAGGTATACATCCCTATGTCACAAGATGGGTTGCTAACTGGCTCACTGACAGAACTCACACTGTGAAAGTTGCAGACTCCAAATCCAACTTCAGACCAGTGACAAGTGGAGTACCACAGGGTTCAGTCCTGGGTCCTCTCCTGTTTGGTATCTACTTCTCTGAAGTACAGGCTAACACAGAAGGTCTTTGGCTAATGAAGTTCTCAGATGACTGCAAACTAGGAGCTATAATCAAAACTCCAAAAGATGTGGACATCCTACAAAAGGGCCTTGCTGAGACAGATGCCTGGTGTCAAAGTCATGGCCTCAAGCTCAATGCCAAAAAGTGCATTGTCATCCCTTTTGGTAAAAACTCTGTACCCATGAACTACCACATAGGCGGTAGTCTACTTAACACCGAAAGTGTGATGAGACCTTGGGACATAGGTAGACAGTAGTCTCTCCTTTGATAATCACATTGCCACAGTAGTCAGGAAATCCTTCTATGTGGCACACCTCATCACAAAAGGTTTCTCATCCAGGAAAAAAGAGGTCATTGTTCCCCTCTACTCGTCACTCATTAGACCCATTATAGAGTACAACGCCCCTTTTGGTATGTACCTCCCAAGACATCTACAACAACTGGAAAGGCCACAGAAATACCTCACAAAGAGGATTACTGGCTTCAAACAGATGCCCTACGCAGACTGTCTAAAAAAACTGCAGCTTCACTCCATCACATATCGCCTACTCTGTGGCGATCTCTGCCTGACACACAAAGCTATGTCAAACCCAGAACTTTTGGACATGCTCCACTTAAAGAAATCCCAATCCCTACGAGCTACATGCTCTAGGGACTTAAACCTTGTCACCACAATAAACAGAAGATGCTGGAGGGATAGATTCCTGTCCCAGAGACTTCCCATACTCTGGAACAAACTACCTATCTATATCAAACAAAGCTCCTCATTAGCACTCTTCAAGAAAAATCTTGATGATTGGATGGGAGATAGGAAATTCACCCCAGGGATCACTTCTGTGGCTCTGCTCAACAGTGGCACAGGAAAATAATTTTCTTGGGTGGCGAAAGCCAGGGTACCATTTGGCTAGGCTTATATAGGCCCTAGGGCCAATAGCCTAGTACCTACCTGTGAACCTATGAACCTATAAGCAAAATCTTAAAAACTCTAGTTAATATAGCACCCAAACTAACTTGTAGTGGGGACATTCACCCAAACCTTGGCCCAAATACTAATCTAAACTACTCAACTCCCCAAACTACCAGACAATCACAGCCAACAACTATTCTCCCTAGGATCAAAAGTGATATCTTACTATTAAATATTAGTATTAGAAGTATCAACAGCAAAGTCCATGAGCTGCATGCCAACCTCTCTCTATACTCACCTGATACCATTTGGCTAGGCTTATATAGGCCCTAGGGCCAATAGCCTAGTACCTACCTGTGAACCTATGAACCTATAAGCAAAATCTTAAAAACTCTAGTTAATATAGCACCCAAACTAACTTGTAGTGGGGACATTCACCCAAACCTTGGCCCAAATACTAATCTAAACTACTCAACTCCCCAAACTACCAGACAATCACAGCCAACAACTATTCTCCCTAGGATCAAAAGTGATATCTTACTATTAAATATTAGTATTAGAAGTATCAACAGCAAAGTCCATGAGCTGCATGCCAACCTCTCTCTATACTCACCTGATACCGTACTACTCACCAAAACTTGGCTAAAACCTAATATTATCAATAATGAAATTCTCCCACCAGGCTACTATATCATAAATCTTGACAGGATAGGCAAAAGAGGTGGCAATGTAGCCCTACTCTTTAAAAATCACCTTTCCCTAGAAACCTTGGATCATATCACCCCCAGCTTTGACAATGCTGAAGTAATATTTACCAAAGTTAACATTAACCCAAAAGAACATATAAACATGATAGGTATATATATTCCACCGAGGGGCAACATCCACACATTAGAAAATATATTGAACTGGACCGATAAAACACTGCCTCAGAAAAGATTAATTCTGAGTGACTTTAAGACTGACTTGTCAGATTACAATTCCCAAAACCCCACCAGTCACATCAACCTATATGGCTTCACCTAAGTTATACAATCACCAAATAGGATTGACAAATTATCCAATAAGCACCCATCTCTTGACTGGATCTTAACAAATAAGCCAGCTCACTCCTCTCACTCTGGTTGTCTCCCTGAAAACCTCAGTGACCATTTCCCAACCTATCTACTTGGACAACAAATTAACCAAATAAGACAAATTATATACCAACAAATAAAGAACAAAAAACACCCTAAGTCCAGTGACTTCACAAATATCCTCAAACACTGTAACAGGGCATCACTTAAACTACTTCCCTTAGAAGAAGCTGTAGATTATTTTAATACTACCTTCCTTGCTATTTTAAACACACAGGCTCCTCCCAGTACTATATGTGTTAAATCTAACTTTACCCAGTGGCTAAAGGAAGAAACTTGGACTTTGCTAAAAGCAAGAGACAAGGCCTGGGAACATTGCTGCAAAACTAAATCTCAAACTACAATGCAATCCTACCGGGAACTTAGAAACAGAGCAAAAAAAAAAATAAAATAAAAAAAAGACAAGATAAATTATTACTCCGATATCCAAACTAAAATTCTGGTCAGCAATAAATTACATACTCCTACCAGACAACGCCAGCACCGCCCCAACCAATAATAACTCAGACAACATTGCTACCCAATTCAATAAATACTTTACTGAAATTATTTTAGCCCTGTCCAACAATCAAACCTTCACTCCAGTCACAACTACTCATACTCCAAGTAAAAACACCTTCTCCCTGCAACCTGCATCAACTGAGACAATAAAAAAACTGCTTAAGAAATTAAAGCACAGTACACTAGCTGCAGATAACTTACCAGCTGAGTTTTTAAAACTATCTGCTAAGTGCCTACCCACTATTCATTCTTATCAATAGATCCATAGCAGAACACCAAGTCCCTACCATATGGAAAACGTCCCACATTATTCCACTTCATAAAGGAGGTACATCAACAGATCTGTCTTACTACCGACCAATCGCAATCTAAGATACTAGAGACAATTGTTCACATACAAATCACAGAGTACCTGCATACTAACAAACTACTTACCAATACTCAGCATGGTTTATACCCATATCACAGTACTACCACTACACTAATGTCATTTAGTAATACTGTCAACCTTCACAGAAACAACAGTAGATATGTATCCTCTATCTTTCTAGACCTATCGAAAGCCTTCGATACAGTCGTACATAACAAACTTCTAAATGTCCTCTCTGTGCTGAATTTATGCCAGTCTGCTCTTGCCTGGTTCCATGATTACCTATCTGGGCACCAGCAAGCAGTACGTTGGCAACAAATTTTATCACCCCTTCTTCCTGAGACCCTATTAGTTCCCCAAGGCTTTATATTAGGACCCCTATTTTTCATAGCATTTACAAATAATCTTCATACCTCAGTCCCACATGCCTCAGTCATCTAGTATGTATATGATTCGACAGTGATATGTGATGCTTCTATCATACATGAACGACAAACATTAACACAATGATTCTTCCTAGCAGTAGAAACTTGGCTAACAAACTCCCATCTAATTCTGAAACCCAAAAAAGACAAACTCATGATATTCCAACCCATTTAATCAACTGTACCCATCACCACATTTAACATTGTTTCAACAACCAACACTATTATCTCGGCCTCACATCACACTAAACGTCTGGGAGTTGAAACTGGCAGCAACATGAGATTTGACATCCACATATTCCAAAACATAAAAAAGTACACAAAAATCTTGGTATGCTATACAGGAACAAGCAGTATTTTACAAAAAACACTAAAGCTACTATTGCTCACTCCCATCTGATCTCAACTCCGCTCTATGCATCTCCCATATTCACTATTCTAAGAAAATCTGAGTTAGCAAAACTAGAATCCTGTTACAACAAAATTGCCAGGTATGCTGCAAACTCAGCCTTTAGATCACACCACTATGCAGCATTCAAACAACTCATTTGGCTAGAATTCCCTCCCAACTCCTACTCTTTAACCAATTAACCATGGCCCAGAAAATCTCCTATCAACCAGAGAAAACACCTTTCCTGCAAAAACTACTACAGCTGTACTCCAGTGCCAGAGCTCTACACTCCACCAACAAATCCCTTATAAAGATAACCACAGCCAACAATCTAGCTGGAGAATCCCTCTTCTCAAACTACAGAGGCAAAATCTGGAATTTACTACCACCTAACATTACATCTACTACAGCCGTGTCTCAATTTTAATAAACATGTTAAAAACTCACTTATCAAAAAAGTGGCTGTGCCCGTGCACTGCCCCTGACTAAACTGTCTCTCTCAGATGATAGCATTATTTCTACTACTTTGACTCTAATACCATAATGCAATAGGCTTGTTAAGCTCTGATGATAAGGAAGAACAATTAACCTACAAAATCCATGTTCAGTTTTCAATTTGAAGTTGTATAATGTATTTGTCTCTGTTTCATTATTCTATAAACTTGCACAGGGTATTATATCTGATTCTTTAGAGAAATTCTGTAAGGTTTATTGTTGTATGGACTGTGTTCACTATTCTATGATCTTGTATTTGTAACACACTGTGTATCCAAGTGTAAACACGTTTGTTAACTTGTATGTATTATATGGATTTATATACTTATTTTTAGTGATCGCATATATATGTTCGTAAATTCTGTCACAAAATTTGCGATCAGTCTTCCCCACATAAAAAAAGAGAGCAAAAAACTTAGAACGTACAACAGAACTTGTGGATCTTTTGCTTGAGGCTTTTGTAGTATGTGTAAATACGTTAAAAACAGCACTTTTTTGAAGTTGAAAGTAGAAAATTTAAAATTATGCATAAATTAGACTGCAATTCTAAGAGTATTGTTTATTTGGCTAAGTGTAAAGTTTGCGACACTTTTTATGTGGGGAAGACTGATCGCAAATTTCGTGACAGAATTTACGAACATATATATGCGATCACTAAAAATAAGTGTAATAATGCTTTAGCTAAGCATATTAACACTAACCCTGATCATTCTTTTTATTTTTTGGCTATAGATCAGTTGATGTTTGACAATAGAGGGGGACCCACTTCAATACTACTTGAATATCGTGAACTAGAATGGCAGTTGTTGTTGAATGCCTTTAGTTACCCTGGTCTAAATGATAATTGTAATATCACTTGCCTTTTGAAACTCAAGAGTTGCCTGAGATAATAAGAAATTCTAAAAAATAATTTTATATCTACAAAAAGTTATATATTATATATTATTCATAAAATTCACCCATTACTATACCAAGAATCAACATCACTTTATTTAACATGACTAATTGTTAGTAAGTCACTCTTAGTTCTTCGGGTACTTTGTAACAGGTTAATTCTTTAATTTTCTTACTATTTTGTAAGATTGTGTTTCTTAATGTTTACTTCTTCGTATTTTGCAACAGTGTAGTACTTTATAGACAACATTGTTGTAAGAAGGCTGTTTATTACCAATATGCTAACTTTCCAAGTACAACAGTGTTGGCACCTTATACGGTGCACACATTATATGGCGTTTGAAGTGCACTTATTGTGAGCCCCATATAAATTGTGTATATGTTTATGTGGTCAAAAATTTTTCTATTTTAGCTATTGTTTATTAATTTTAAGTTGTATATATACATATACTTACACACTCTTGCGCATTTTATTTATTACGCGCATATTTGTGTGTTTTATCAAGTGCGATTTGACTTGTGTATGGTTCTTTAACTTGTGAGACGTACTTTACCAGTATACTCACTGATTGGTCAAAACATTTGACTGAGCGGAAATTTTAAAAAAAAGTTTGGACTGTCTGTTCGTTTTTTTCTGAAGAAGTCTTCCGATTCAGGAGGACGAAAACGTTTTTGGTTTTAAATAAACTTAATATACGTTAAAGTATGCTACTTGGTCAGTTTTGGCAGCTTGCTGCTTGGAGTTTCCTTTCGCTTTGGTCGTTCTAGTTGTTGTTTTTATTTTTACGTTTTCTCCAGTTGGACTTTCCCAGTAATAAAATGTAGAATGAATAAATAAATAAGTTAGAGTCATTCTGTTTTTCTTTTGCCATATATTTGGTTAAAATATATATTTTTCGATTATTCCAAGTGCAGTTACTGGCTTGTTCATTTAATTGGACTTTTTTATGTTTTATCTGATTTTCTAGTAAGTAAAGTGTCTTCAGTCAGTTATTAAAGTTGTGGCTGGTGTTTTAGTTATTAGTTTAGAAGGGTAAAATTACACCCTTTGTTTTAAATGTTGGCATCTACCCCTTTTGCCGGGAGACTGGCTATAAGCTAATACAATTGAATATATTGTTTGACTCATTAAAAGCATGTTCAGTAAGTGACAACTTAGGTTCATAGGTTCATAGGTAGGTACTAGGCTATTGACCCTAGGGCCTATATAAGCCTAGCCAAACAGTACCCTGGCTTTTGCCACCCAAGAAACGTATTTAACTTGATGTCAGATTGGTCTGGTTGGTGGCAGCTTGTATAATAAATAGAGGAAAGGGATTTTGTCCCTTGAGGTGAATTAGTTGCCTCTTCTGGGAATGATTTTATCTGAATGTGTGTATTTGTGTGCATGTGAAAAAGTCACAGTTATTTTGACAAGAGTGCATTAGTTGGCAGTGGGCTAAACCAAGGTGAGGGAAATCCTGAGAAGCCAGTGATTATAACTATGCTCTGTAGCTGTGTAGTTTAATACTTATTAGGTTGTGCAGTTGTTAGTCATGGCCTGAGGCAATATTGTGCATTTTACATATGTTGTTAAGGTTACTAGCCCCTTGTACATTTAACTGATAGCAGCAGTGCATGATTTAAGACCTGTTGCTCTGTTTGTCACAGAAGCATCCTGAGGCTAGCTTAAGTTTGGGGGTAATATTAGGAAATAGAAAGTAAATATCAGAGCTTCAGAGGCAATAGAAACTGTATAGTAGTGATACTGAAAGTTAGGGTAGTTGAGTTACTGAAAAAAGAACGCAGATACCTATGGAGGCATACTCCTACATGGAGATTGATTATGTCAGACATCTGATATAGTAACTTAAGAAAATGAACAAAAAAACAAATTATTAGGTAGGAATCTCATATTATAGACACTTTCTGCAAATTATAGTTGATACATTTAAAATGTGTAACCCATGATTACTGATAGCTTTGACATAGTTGGCAAGATACCAAAAAAGTTTGATTTTTAGAAACTCTAGAAAATATTCATTGACTTACGGCTAGGAAAGAATAAATGTTAGAATTAGGTACATGAATTTAGTTGTGATCAAGTGTTTATACCTTTTTATCAATTCTGAGTCATTAACTGCTGTTGCACATGACCAAACATACTCTTTTCTGTTTTTTTTTGTAGTATACACATCGTACGTGTCATGTCATGTCATACCATATACATATCATGGGTAGGCACAGTCACTCAGTTGTTGCATATGTAAATACTTTCTGGATGACACACACTGACATTTATATTTGGGTTAGATAGTAATATAAATATTGCAAGTATACAAGGAAGACAAAGATTAATAGACAACATTAAAAGCAATTATTTTTTGCTGTTTTTTTATTTAAAAATAAATATAAACTATACCATTTACTGTAATTTCAGACCCTTATTTTTAAAAAAATGTTGTGGGTTTAATATTTGGTAGCATGCTTCATTTAATATATCAAATTACAAATTCTCTGAATCATGGTTATAAGTTTGTGTATAAATGATAAGACAGGTTCTTTACCAGATTCTGTCCTGTGTTGCATCAGAAAGGTTTCTGTTAGATTGTAGTGTAATATGTTTTCACGAGAGGCATCTACATTTTGTTAAGTACAGTATTTTACAAGTAAGTTGCAAATCTAAAAAGAAGAATTCTAGGCATAAATTTATCAGCTACTATGGAAAGCACACTATTGTGCCCCTGTCATGTAGCATTCCATCATATATCTTTTTATTTTCAGAAATCTTTTAGACTTATGATACAAACTGCAGACTGTCTAGACCTTCTGAATCACCAAACCTCTTTCAAACAACACATAGTGCATTGCGTCTGTGAATGGTTAAGATGGAAGACCTAGGGTGTCAGTTTTAGTTCCTTTACTGCTTACTTCATTTGGAAATAAACAACACTGGTATCAAAGATACAATGAAAGAAATTCCTCAACTGCATTTTATTTGGCATCAGTGAAAAAAAGGCCTTAAAGCTCCTTACAACTCTTTCTTTCACATCTTAATTATTTTACTTTTATTATAATTTCAGTTTGGTGCACAATACCCATGATTCATCAATGATCCTTGCTAAAAATATTTTGATTTGGATCGGTGCTATTATACTTCAGGGTAAACTACTATTTCGAGAGGCTCTGACAAACATCATACAGACTTATCAGACTTGACAAAATGTGTATCATATTGTATTTGAAATTTAAGAAAACTCCAAATGCATGAATTAACTGAGTGAGCACTGTGCATTACTAGAGGAAAGACACTTGTCCATTAAACCTGCCAAGAATGCCTTAGGGGATGTAGTACATCTGTTTGCTTTTGAAACAGTTGCATTAATCACCTTAGTTCTGTGTGCTTAAGCTTGTGCTAAGCACTTTCGGTGCTGTTAGCCACAACTTCAAATCAAGTGTCTGTAGGCAAGCCAGAAGTACTTGTACTTTTTATCTGAACAGTAGAAGCATTCTAATATTTGGCAATGCATAGCCAAAAAAAATATCCATTGCATTTTGTGTATGCAGCCATTAAATAGTTCTTTTAAGTTTCTGCCTTATTCCTTCTGATGGGAAACATGACTGATGTGAAATTTAAATGAGACATCTTGTCAGGGGTAGAGGTGGGGTTCTACCTCAGTAAGCTGGTTTATAGCACAAAAATAAAAACATATTTTGCTGGCCGAGTGCTAGTTTAGTTGTGTTTTTTTTTTCAACAATGGATCTACATCATTCATTTTTTTCTTACAAATAGCTTGTTGGCTGAAGGGGAGGCTCATGGTTACACACTACTTTCACATAAGTGGTAAAGCTAATCCATTGCCGCAAGTGGTTAGTCCACAGAATGGCTACTCACGTGTCCACAGACTGGCTGCTCACATAAGCAGTACAGATAATACATTGCTATATGAGGTTGGAACCTTTGTCCATCGACTAGTTGTTCAGACAAGTAGTAAAACTAATGCATTGTCATATGTGGCTGGTACAGACTAGTTGATCACACAAACAGTAAAGCTAATGCATTGCCACATGGGGTTGGAATCTTTATCTAAAGACTGGCTGTGCTACAGACCTACATAGAAATGATAACTAGTGTTTTAACAGTTACATATATTTACAATTAAAAAATTGCTGACAATCATCTTAAAACCAGTAGATTTGTTTTGTAGTCCACTGGTGATATTATTCTATGCATTGAAGCTAAACTAAGGAACCACATTCCATTACCACTGAAATCCACGCAGAATGCAAACTCATTTAAAACACAACTAAAACTCACCTATAAAATCAGTGGATCTGCTCCTCTATATCCCCATGGTAAATACTATGGGTTGTTTTCAACTTGATATATCTTCAAACCATTTCTCTTCACTCAGAATCCCATGCCCCATAAACGTCTTCACCAATACCTGAATAGTTTTACTGCATCTCCCAGTCATATGCAACGTTTTGTGACACTACTCACTTGCACCTCTTTACTTCTAATACATCCTTATGATATATATATATATATATATATATATATATATATATATATATATATATATATATATGGGTTCCATTTAGTACATCGAATTTACGTTTCAACGAAACCTAAATTCGAGAGTACACTTCCATGAAAGTGCATTTTATTGAAAATGCACTTTCATGTGAAAATAAAAATAAAAGTAAAAAAAAGAAAAGAAGAAATAAAAACGTGCAGTTTGCATGTAACCTTAGTTGTATATTAATGTTTAGTGTTGATGTACAACTAAGCAAACTAGTGCAGAGATCGTGGTACAGTGGGGATTTTCCCCACTGTAGTGTGATCTCGGAGTGATAATATTAAAGTAGGGGATGTGTGGGGGCACAAAAGGGTGTTTTTTGTTTCGTTAGCTGATCCGGCGACTATACTTTAGCAAAAGTGCAGTTCTGTTGAAGTGCACTTTCGCTGAAGTGGAGATCTACTTTTCTTTTTCGAAGAAGTGTAATTTTGATAAAGAAAAGTAGATCCATATATATATATATATATATATATATATATATATATATATATATATATATATATATAAAATTATTTATGATCCTGTTTTGTATCCCTCATCTTAACTGGAATATTAATATTTTCTGCACTACCTAGTTCTTTCTCTCATCTCCATTTCTTTGATTTTTTAAGAACTAATCATATGACCTATTATCTTTTTGACAAACCTATTAATATACCTCCTCAAATGCTCAGTGTTCAACATCTACTAATACATAAGCATCTATTATATTGTTATAGTTGCCTTCATTTCATATAAATTTAGCACACGAAAGTGCAATTGTTAATGTATATTGCTTAATGTCTATTTGTGCATAGTACTGAAAATCTGTTTAAAAATGTTTGTAATACTTTGGTGCTTTTCTTCC
Source organism: Protopterus annectens (assembly GCF_019279795.1). Lineage (NCBI taxonomy): Eukaryota > Metazoa > Chordata > Ceratodontiformes > Protopteridae > Protopterus > Protopterus annectens. The sequence continues at coordinate 1,027,546,648 of NC_056748.1, read as the reverse complement.
TGAGCCTGTGATGAAAAAAGGGTTTTGACTAAACCTAGTCGGACAAACCCAGTAAGCAAAAGCAACACAAAATAAAACAAAATAAAAATAAATTGAGCGTGATGCTACTAAATACTGCCTCAGATTTGGGTGTGCCTTTAGATTGTTCCACTTACACTTAACGTTGAGACTGCAGGCATCCATTCAGAAAATAACTGCACAGGCATAGCACTGAATAGGTTTCTATGTATGATGTAAATAATGTTGAAACATATTGTTGTGGCTGTCAAAAGAGGTCAGCAAAGGAGGTAAAGGGAAGTAAAACGATACTCCTTGCTACCTACAAACAGCACAGAAGAATCAGGAAGTATTTATGACAGCTTCCATTTAAGCATTTGGGTCAGTCATGATAGCTTTATCAATAATGACAGTGTCGTACAACAAATGCTAATACAATAGATTGCATGGCGTTGTTTCTGTTGTGAAAAGTTAGATACTGTCTTGTTTTATAAAGTATATTGTGCACTGGTGGGATTTTGGAGTGAACTATTTCTACATGTTGAGTAGATTACCTTTTGGTTCAGCATAAGAATGTAACATCCTTTATTTGTGAATAACATCATTTTGGTGCATGTGGCTACTTTCTGTCAGATGGCTGGCACCAAGTCACAGGGAGTTGATTTTTTTCCAACAATGAAAAGGCTGTTGTCACATTGCCATATAAGTAATTAGACATTTGTCTGAGGCTGGCGTTTGTTATTATCAGATTCCCAACAGCTCCTTGTACTTTGTGGTAATCACAGTTAATGTTTCCATTTCTCAGAGTAAAAGAGGTTTGGGAATCCTGTGCAGAGGGGTAAGGCAAATTAAGATATTTTCGGCAAATTATATTATTCTACAACAGAGTAGAATAAAGTAAAGGATTTGGAGGCTGGGTGGCAGATATTTTCTTTAAGGAGGAGACAATGTGAAAGGAGGAAACTAGGTTGTGGTAATGGCTGAGACTGGGGTGATTAACAATGGGAAGAAGGTTGTGGTAATGGCTGACAGTGGTGTGATTAACAATGGAAGAAGGTTGTGGTAATGGCTGAGAGTGGGGTGATTAACAATGGGAAGAAGGTTGTGGTAATGGCTGAGACTGGGGTGATTAACAATGGGAAGAAGGTTGTGGTAATGGCTGAGACTGGGGTGATTAACAATGGGAAGAAAGTTGTGGTAATGGCTGAGAGTGGGGTGATTAACAATGGGAAGAAGGTTGTGGTAATGGCTGAGAGTGGGGTGATTAACAGTGGGAAGAAGGTTGTGGTAATGGCTGAGAGTGGGGTGATTAACAATGGGGAGAAGGTTGTGGTAATGGCTGAGAGTGGGGCGATTAACAATGGGAAGAAGTAGTAGTAAAGCTTATGAGATGGATATACTGAGGAAGGGTTGGGCAATGATCATTTTATTGAAAGGGGAGAAAAAGGAGGGATCACCTGGAGAATTATCAAATGATTTCCTTCATGAGTGTGGATGCAAAGACTACTGCTAAGGGTGTTGGTGGAAAGACTGGAAGGAATGATAGATAAGCTGATCCAATGGAGCAGACAAGCTTTCTTAAAATATATACATGTCCAAGAATAACCGGGAGCCAATGTTGGGATATAGGAATCTGGAGAAAACTCAGATATGAAAGATGATGGGTAGGAATTAATAGATATTAAGAAGCCTTATGATTCTATTACATGGTGTTTGTATGAGTGTTGCAGAGAATTAATTTTAGAGACCTGTGGATGAGGGGGTGTCTGTATTTGAATCTGAGAATCAGGATAGTATTCATTGGGTTGTTATCTAGAGATATAGATGTGGGTAAAGAATAAGGCAAGTTTGTCATTTGTTCCTTTGTTATTTTATTAGTTCTAGAGGGGATGACTGTATCCATTGGTAAAGAAGACAGTGGAGGAGAAATGCAAGTTTTGGAGTTAGAAGGTAGGTAGATAACTAGAAAAGTTGTGCACAGAGCCCTATACTTTGACAGTTAGGATATGCATGCTTACTATGATGGTACTCTCACTCTGGTGTAGTATTAGGTATGCAGTTTATATCTAGACCTGAGGATGAAGACACAAGGAAATTGCAGAGCATGTGTGTAAACCCTGCATGCAGAGACAGAAGAGCTAGAATAGGTAAGGTGAGACAGATGGCTGATGACGCACATGGGATAAGATTTCCAAGACTTTGGAAGAATGTTGTAGCAGCAAATCTGGGAATGATAAGAAGAAGAAGATTTAGTGGTGATGGATGTCTATGGGCTGTGGGAGGGGGATTTATCTCTGGTATGGACAAAAGTATTTATTTATTTTATTTATTCATTTTACATTTGTTTACCGGGATAGTCCGACTAGATGCATGTCCATTTTCAGCAGAGGCCCAGGGAGAAAAGCTCCACATAGACAAACTTACATAGATTACACAGAAGTTAGCAAACAATTATAAAAACAAAGTGATTATATACAATGGGTTAGTAGTGTTCCCTAGTAGGGACTCACAATTCTCATGGACAGACAATTAAAAGTAAGAGACATCAGATTGGAAGCAGAGCTTGGTGATGTAGTTACAAGTTATGATAATTGCAGAATATGTTTATAGTTTATAACTTAATCAGGGTTGGTACATGGGCATAGCCAATTCACTTTGAGATACTGTTTGAGGTTTTTTTTTTTTAAGAGACTTTTGAAGGATTGTAGGGTTATATAGTTTGGCAATGAATTCCAGGTTTTGCCAATGAAGTTGGCAAACAGGGATTCACCAGCAGAGTTATTAGCTTTGTGGGTTTGGACCAGTAGTTTATCGGCTGACCGTATTCAAGTAGTAGATATTGAGCATCGAGCATTGACCGATTCAAGTAGTAGATATTGAGCATCAGGGCAGGGAAAGTAAGCTGGGGGGGGGGGTGTCCAGTAGTCTTTTCAAAAGGTAGGTTGCTACTGAGTGGAGGATGGGAAGAGAAGTGACTGAGAGGGTTAGGGATATTTGGAAGGGAAAAAAGTGGCAACTGAAGACTTGGATGGAATAGAGGAGGGAAGTTAGCTTAGAGGAATGGGGCTGGCTTAAACAGTATAAAGTAATGATGGAGGTACAGGAGTATATAGAAAGAGAGAAGTGAAAATGTATTTATTTGTTTGTCTTTGTTGACCAGGAAAGTGGCAGTCCAGAGCACATTTTCTGTCGAGGCCTGGGGAGAAAAGCTCCACCACAGTACATTTATATTACCAAGTGAATTTCAGACAGTTCTCAGAAAAACAACGGTTACATTTCTCATGAAATAAGACATACTTACAAGACAGGTACAGTATATACAGTAAAGTATTTACATCAACAATTATAAGTCTATACAGTTGTTACAGCTGTAAAATCTTACAGAAGTAAATGGACTGATACTGCACAAGGGAAAACATTGTTGCAAAGAAGTTTAGTGCGCTTACATATCAGTAAAGGAAGTTTGCGAGGAATTCAAGATATGTAATAAAGGAAGTTATAAAATAATGTATTTAGTATTGCATTAATTTGTAGAAAGTTCAAGAGCTGTAATGAAGTAAGTTATAAATTATGTAGAAGGGGGGGGTGATAGTAGTCGTGTATAGGAAGATAGTAGTAATAACTGAGCAAGCATGGTCTAGGATTAGTTCTGTTTAGGCTGCCTGTTCCAAATTGGTGTGTCTAGAAAGTTTATAACTTAGGTATACAGGGGATGCATGAAAGGGTAGAACAATGGACGGGGAAGTTAGAAAAATGAGCAAGATGAGAAATGTTGTTTAAGATGGGGTATGTGTGAAAAGGGATGTGTTGATTCAAGTGTAGGAAGTAAAGTTGTTAAAGGTGTAGTGATTCAAGTAGAGGAGGGTAAAAAGTTAGTGATAAGCAAAAAGAAGTCTGTGCTTTTACTAAAGGTGGTGATGAATATGAGAGTATGTTAGGTAGTTGTTAAGCTCTAGCCAGTTTAGCTGCTTTAAGGCTTGGCAGTGGTGAGCTTAGTGTGCAGTGCTGGTTGCAAATTTAGCTACCTTGTTGAAACAGGAGGCAGTTTTTAATTTTAGTGTAGAGCTTAGGTTTGTAAGGATAGGAGAGGCATATAGGATGGCTGGAAGCAAATAGGATGAAGCTAGGGTTTTTCTTGCTGGGTCTGTAAGGTACTGTTTTGCCCTGTAAAGGGAGCCAAGTTTCTGGTGGGCCTTTTTAATTGTTTGAAGGATATATTGATCAAATTTAAGATTATCATGTATCACAATGCTCAGCAATTTAGGCTGTGGTACTACCTGAATTTTAGTATTATTTACAGATGTAAGCAAGAAAGATTGTTTTTAATGGAGATAATGTTTTGGGGTGAATAACATCAGTTTTATTTTATTGGGATTAAGAAGTAGGTTTGAATTTTTCAGACAGGTTTTGATTAAAGAGAAAGAACGTTGGGTGATTTTTTAGAGTCTGGATATTGAGGGACTGTCCCTATTAAAGTCAAATCATCTGCGTATTGTACTATATTTGTCTGGTGTATGGCAGTGTGAAGCTTGTTTATAAAATTATTAAAAAGAAGGGGTGCGTATTGTACTATATTGGTTGTTTGGCTCTGGCTCTGCCCCGCTCCGTTCGCTCTCGCTAACGCTCGGGCTCTCTCCGCTCCCCTGCCCTGCCCCCTATTACCTCCCGCCCCCACTACCTCTACATTTATAGTAATCATAGCCACACCCACAGCTCACCCTCACATCACCTCCACCAATCACAGCTCCTCAAGTCATATAACATTAAACCACACCAACTTGCTCCACACAAAATACTCCCAATCACTCTCATTCCCACTAGGCATTTTTTGCATCACCCACACTACTTCCCCATCCACATATAGAGCAACCCTATAATTCCTATTCAGACCCCCACCTAGAAACAACATAAACTTTATAACCATGACTATCACACAACTAAATCTAGACTGTCTTCTCATAATTCTTTACAACACCACAAGTTATCACTCTAGCAATATCCCTAAACTTAGTAGCCCAACACTGCATTATGCACTCTCATACACAGACACCACACATTATAATAATATCTGCCCACACTTATTCAAGAACTACATAACGGACCAATTCAGAACTAAACACATATGCTCTCATTCCTACTCCAAAAAAACACAATACTTTCTCATACTCCTCACCAAACTCCAACATCTGTATAACCATTTTAACTCCAGGCTCACCATAAGTGGGGATATCCACCCCAACCCAGGCCCAAATCCATCCTGTCCAACACAAACTGCTCCAACACAAATGTCAGAACATAACACCCCCACTTTCTTCATCCCTGGGCAAATCAACAACAGCAGCAAAACCGACCATCTTTTATTGCTAAATATTAATATTAGAAGTATCAAAAATAAAATACCTGAACTCCAGGCCACAATAGCACACTACTCCCCAGACATAGTTGCTTTAACAGAAACCTGGCTAAATAAAAACATAGCTAACTCAGAAGTTCTCCCTACCGGCTACAATATCATTAGACAAGACAGACCACTTCGTAAAGGGGATGGAACTGCCTTACTCTACAAGTCCAACTTAACTGTCCATCAATTACCAAACTCCTACCCCTCCCCCAATAATTGGGACATACTTATCTCACAACTTCAACTTCACCCTAAAAGGTCATCACCACAATTGTGATCTATATTCCACCTGGTAATACACCTGCTAGCCTTGAAGACTTCTTATCCTGGTGTTCTTCCACATACTCACAAGAAACCCTTATTCTGGGGACTTCAACCTAGATTGGTTCACCTGTATATCAGAACCACCAAGTAATCTAATAAATCTCCATGGCTACCAGCAGCTAGTCCAAATTCCAACTAGGTGTGATAAAAAATCTAAAAGGGAATCCATCCTTGACTGGGTCCTAACTAGCAACCCCACATTGTACCCTCACACAGGCAGTCTCCCAGACACCTTAAGTGACCACAACATAATATACTTTATACGTAGTAGAACAAGCATATGCAAAACCACTAACTATATATCCACTAGAAACACAAAAAAATTCTCTTCTGAGGTCCTCAACACTTTACTGTGTAACTGTGACTGGACCCCCCCCAAAAACCCTCCCACTTGACCAGGCTGTAGCATATTTCAACAAAACATTTTTACAACACCTAGAAACTGTCGCTCCATTGCGCAAAATCAAGGTTAGAACCTCTACAAACCCCTGGCTCAGTAAAGAAACCAAACAAATCCTCAAGTCCAGAGACACTGCCTGGCGTTACTATCAAAAAAACAAAGAAACACAAAGCCTAACTAAGTACCAAGAACTGCGCAACCGTGCAAAAAATGCATTAGGCTGGACAAAAAAATCCTACTACACAACATTACAAACTAAATACCAACACAACCCGCAAAAATTTTGGAAAAATGTAAACCAGCTACTAAAATCCACCCAAAAGGCTACCCCCAAACCAACCACCCTGACACTAAAGTTCCCATCGAAACACAATTCATCTCCCACTTTGTGAACTCAATTCTATCCTTAGTATCACAGGACAGTTCCTTCCTCACTATCCCCCCAACACAAATAACACTAATACAAGCTTTACCCTCAAAACAGTTTCCACCACTTCAATCAAAAGCATGCTCTCCAAACTAAAAACCTCATCAACAGCAGCCGACCTACTCCCCAGCTATTTCTTGAAACTCACAGCAGATGCTATTGCTATCCCAGTCTCCACTCTCATAAACAGATCAATTGTTGAAAACTATGTACCCAAACTCTGGAAAATATCCTATGTTACACCCATACATAAAGGCGGGACCTCCACTGAACTTAATAACTACAGACCCATTGCTTTACTCTCCCCCCTGGCCAAAATCCTAGAAAAATGCATCCATACCCAGATGCTAAACTATCTCCTAGACTGCAACATCCTGTCACCTTCTCAGCATGGTTTCAGACCTGCCCATAGTACCACTACAGCTCTCCTCTGCTTCACAGACACAGTAAACCGTCTCAAAAATGAAGGCCTGCAAGTGTCAACTCTTTTTTGGATATGTCCAAAGCATTTGACACAGTCTCACACCAAATCCTGCTAAACAAACTAAACCAATATCATCTATCTAATTCCACTCTTACCTGGTTCCAAAGCTACTTAACTGACAGGTACCAAGCTGTGAAATGGGAAAATTCTCTCTCTCCTCAGCTGCCCATAACTATAGGAGTCCCACAGGGTTCTATCTTAGGACCACTACTATTCACAGTCTTCACAAATGATCTCCACACCTCCACACAGCATGCATCTATAATTCAGTATGCAGATGACACTACCTTAATCTGTGCTGCACAAAACATTCCCACCCTCCTGCAAACAACTCAACTAGCATTCTCTGACGTTGAAAACTACCTTACCAAAGCCCAACTTATCCTCAATCCAAAGAAAACTCAGCTTATGATTATAACCAGTTCTAACAAAAACACTAACAGTAAATTCACTATCTACTCCACAAATGCTACTCCAATTGCTCCAGTGGCACAGGCTAAGCTATTGGGAATAACCATAGACTCCCACCTAAAATTTGATAGTCATCTGAACTTAACTATTAAAAAAGTACATGCCAAACTGGGGTCACTCTACCGTATCAAACCATTTCTTACCAACAACACAAGATCAGCCATTGCTCGCTCCCAACTACTATCCACCCTACTCTATGCATCTCCCATTCTGACTAATCTCAACAAATCTGAACTAAGCAAAATGGAAGCTTGCTATAACAGAATTGCCCGCTTTGCTGCAAATTGCTCATATAGAACTCATCACTGTACTGCTTTGAGACAGCTCCACTGGCTTGAACTGCCCAACCTCCTAACCTACAATCAGCTCTGCCTCTGTCATTCTATCTATTACCTCCCCAATAAGTGTCCTGCCCTCAAAAACCTAGTACAACATCACTCAGCCAAAAGGCCTCTTAGATCATCAAGCAAACTACTACTAGAAGTCACCAACAGCTACAATAGCTTTGGAGATGCACTATATAGTAGTTCAGTGGCTAAAAATGGAACTCTGTCCCTACTAGCATTCAAAACACATCATCCAAAGCCTCCTTTAAAGACCTCATCAGGCAACATCTCAAGCAAAGTTGGCAGTGCCATGATTGCTCCCCAGGCTAGTGAAAGCAGATAACATATACATACTAAATCTAGAGCAATTGATAATAGTTTTCAATCTTACTCACAAACACTGGCTAATCTACAATGTATGTACTGTACCTGTGTACTATGTATGTATTCTACCTATGTTCCAAAGTTCAGCCATACACCACAAATCTATTACTTACCTTTATTTTTAAAATTAATATTTTTTTGATTGTTCTCTCCACTGTAACTGTTTGTGCCGCATACCACTGTAAAAACATGTCTCTTGTAATTTGTGTGTATACTGATCATGTCTAAATAACTAAATGTGTCTGTAATTTTTCTTTGTGGAGCTTTTCTCCCCAGGCCTCTGCTGAAAAAGGGCCTTTTTGGCTCAGTCAGACACCCCCGGTTAACAAATGTAAAATAAATAATAAATAAATATTTGCTTGGTGTATGGCAGTGTGAAGCTTGTTTATAAAACTATTAAAAAGAAGGGGTGCATATTGTACTATATTTGCTTGGTGTATGGCAGTGTGAAGCTTGTTTATAAAACTATTAAAAAGAAGGGGTCCTAGTACAGAGCCCTGATGGACACCTATGGTAACTAGAAGAGTGGAAGAGAGGTCCTGTTGCCATTTGACTGCTTGTTATTTTCCAGATAGATAACTAAGGAACCATTTAAGGGAGGATTGAGAGAGACCTATAGAAGAGAGTTCAAGTGAGTAATCGCTGGTGTGATACAATGTTGAAAGCTTTGGATATGTCTAGGAATGCAGCTGACAATAGGTTACCATTGTTTCTTTGCTGGTTTATAGTGTTGGTGAAATGAAGTCCCTTTGGTATGTACCTAACCAGGCACATCCAACAAATGGAATGTCCACAGAAGTTTCTCACTAAAAGAATACAGGGCATAAGCAGCATGTCCTATGCAGACCACCTCAAGGGTCTGTCCCTGTATTCTGTCTCTTACAGGCTGTTGATGGGAGATCTATGCCTGGCATACAAAGCATTGTCAGACCCCACTCTGATGGACTTCCTGCATGTCTGCAAAACAAACAGCACTATAATTACCCATTTTAAAGACTTAAACCTTGCCTGTGCTATACATAGGACCTGCTGGAGAGACAGGTACATATACCAGAGACTACCTCTTCTATGGAACAAGCTCCCCATCCATGTGAAGCAGAGTTTCTCCCCAACTCAGTTTATGTGCAACTTGGACAATTGGATGGGGAACAGGAAATTCATCCCTGGTTTGGCACCTGTGTTTCTAATGGACATAACTGAAGCAACTCAATGCTCTGCACATACAGAAATGCACGGCCAAACCACAGACAATTCAAAACACCAGTGGCCAGCATAAAAAGTACATCAAGTTGAATATTAGGTAGGAAGGGACAGTGTATACTATAGGTCTAACATTGGATTTGGACCAACTATTGAAACAACACATAACTATTGGCGAGTGGAGCCTTTATGGTGTAAATTTTATAACTATAGTGTGTATACACATAATTATAAAATGTCTTTGCATTATGGCAACTACATGTCATCCTGATACTAATGTGTTAGAATACGGCTCTGATTAACATTGGAGCAATATTGTTGATATTTTGGCTATTCTGTTAGGATTTTTTGATCTCTGTAACAACTATAGTGCAATAATATTGAAAAATAATGTTGTACAAGCATATAATAATACTTAGTTGTTAGTACTAACAGTTAACATTGGCCTGAAAGTGGTATAGATATGTATATGTACCATTTCTAATGTGCTTGATGTTACTTATGAAAGCTGACTGCATCATAGTACATTGGAATTTCATTTTGCTTGTTTAACTTTAATCTATGCACTTTTAAGCATATACCAGGTAGTAGCTATGTTGTGAAGAGAAATAGCAATAATAGAAGGGGATACACCTTGTATTTAAAGAAACAACATCAGCAGATGGAATACTTTGAATTTATAGTAATTAACCAACCTTTTTTATGTCTGAGCTAAATAACCAAGTTAATATAGCAATCATTGTCAACAAGAATAGTAACAACTGATGGGTCTAATTAATACTGTGCACAGAAATAAGAACAGCACATTGAATGTATTCTGTCTTTATAAATGATTTGGCACTTCATATTTTAGGGCCAAAGTTATGTGCATATGCTAACTATTGTTAAAATCAGTAACAATTGTTTACTATCATATTTATTATTGTGAAAAGAAATAATAGTAGATAGTGGATGTTTTTCACCCACATTAACAACTTAGTACCTTTGAATTAGGGTTAAACACCTGGAATGATATCATATATTTTTATGGTTTGTCCTAATGTTTCATCCAGGCCTCTACTGATGTGTATTGTCTGTTGGAGGATTTTTTTGGGTCTATTTTCTACTCATGGCCCTTTCTGAATAGTGGGGTTCTTGTGACTGCTCTGTTGGTATCAATATCTAAATGAATTTATGTATAGGAATTTCCTTAGACACCCCTTGGTGACTCGGTTTTGTCTCTGCTAATATTAAATTAGTAGTATTACTGTTTTTCCAATATTTTTTTCTTTGATATTCAGCCCCTTTCACAGTCACCTTTAATTGGATAAGCCTCATTTTGCCTTAAATAAAGAGGACTAGTACCAGAATAACTTACAGTAATATGGATCTGGAGAGCATTCTCAGTGGATTATGTGCTGATAGGGATAATATTGGAGTATTTGGCATTGATATTAGACCAGGCAGTAACCAGAATGGCTCCAAAATTGATCCTACAGATGGATGTAATATTGCTTTTAACAAATTAGGCAAGGGCTTAAAAAATGTATGTGCCAACATTTGGCATCTTCGACTTTTTAGAGCATACATGAACAGAGAAATAGCACCCAGAGGTCTCAGAATTCGCCTTCAACCCTTAGTTGGTAGATCGGAGGATAAACTGACTAGGGAATGGAATTTAGCTTTACAACAGGCCTCAATGATGTTTGTTAACATTCTAACATCATATTATGAAAGGATGGTGGACATCAATTTGACAGAGGTGAAAACCCTATGTGAGGATTGTAAAAAATATGAGGCTTTACCACTGTATGCCATTTCTCTGAATAAGCTTTCTAAGGAGCTGGCCATCTATGAAAAACAAACTAGAGATAGAAAGATTAAAAAATTTAACAGAGACATAACCGATTACCAAAGGGGTCGTCCTTTTGAATTTTCGAGAACAATAAGATATTCTGATACCAATAGAGCTGCCAGCATCAACACATCTAGGAAGAGACCTAGATCTACTTTAAAGAGAACAGACAACTCATACATCAGTACGTCAGGGGAGGAATCTTCCTTTATGGACAATGACAGTGTCTGTACTAGAGAATCACCCATTCATAAAAAGTCCAATGCACCACACCCTTTAGATGTGGAGGGAAGTGGCGTGGGGGCTGCAAACATAAACATGGGGGTAGGAATAAACTCAGTGGAGGGTTTGTTACAGACAATTTTGAAATAACTAGGAGTGCTGGCCAGAATGTGTTAAACCTATCTGATGTAATACTAACTGATGAGCAAACTCGATTATTGAATAAAGGTCTTGGCTTTCTACCTGGATTCTTTGTTGATGAATACAGTACAGTTACTGATATCTATCAATTTTGTCGTAGACTTAATCTTAGACTATTTTTTTCAGATAATAACTCTCAAAGATCTGATGAATTCAGGTTTCATAAATCCGACTTTCAACCACCAATGAACAAACATGTTTCAATCTTCTTACAAGCGATATTGAGAGATCTTCATTTTCCACATAGAGACTCATGCATTTTGAGTGACAACCTTTCCTCAGAGGAAGCACTTGCCTTGGAACAACTCAAAAGCAACCATACCATAGTTATCTTACCAGCTGACAAAGGAGGGGCTGTGGTTGTCATGAATATGGTATACTATCTAAATGAGGGTAGGGGACAATTATCCAACCCAAGATGTTATATGTTAATGTCTGTAGACCCAACCCCCCGTATTCAAGAGAGAGATCGATACGTATATCAATCAGGCAGTGGAGGAAGGTATTATCAACAGTTCTACTCAAAACCATCTTACCCTAGCGGATCCGCAGAAACAAATATTATATTTACTACCTAAAATTCACAAATCACTCACCCAGCCTCCAGGCAGACCTATTGTGTCGGGTATTGGTTCTCTGACTGAACCCCTGTTGGTATTTCTGACCAAGTATTTAAAACCACTATTGACTTCAATCAGAGCTAGGATTCAGGACACTACACAATTTCTCAAAATCATATCAAACACACAACTAGAGCCTGGATGGCTGATGTGCACCCTAGATGTAAAGGCATTATATACTAGTATCCCCCATTGGGTTGGTTTACAAGCCTTACATTATTGGTTGGAACATGCTGCCTTGTACCCCCTGGCTTCAATACTTTATTGGTATGTATGGCAGAACATGTCTTGAACAAAAATGTCTTTTACTTCCAGGGTGAATGTTATTTGCAGTTGCACGGCACTGCTATGGGGGCTTCTTTTGCCCCCATATATGCGGATTTGTTTATGGCTTTTTGTGAGGAATGCATGATTTATGATCCCCTTCATAACATCTACCAAGTGGAAATAGATATCTGGCGCAGATATTTGGATGACTGCTGGATGGTGTGGCGGGCAGATGTGGAATATTTACAGGAATTTTTGGAACATCTTAACGATAATTTGTGGGGTATTGAGTTTAGTCTTACATCACATCATGACAGTATAAATTTTTTTGATGTAACTGTGTATAGGAATGAGGATCATACTCTTAGTGCAAAGATGTTTCGTAAATATCCACAATACAACAGCTTGCTCCATGCATCTAGTATGCATCCCCACCACACCATCCGCAACATTCCAAAGTCACAATTTATGCGTATTAAAAGAATCAGCTCATCTACACGGGAGTTTGAACATGCCAGACAGAATTTGTGTAACAGGTTTTTGGACAGGGGATACAGGGAGTCCAATATTGCCATTGCCAGTGATTGGAGTTCTGCTCAGGATAGGCACACATTGTTGGAGTACAAACAGCGTAGGCCAACACAAGCAGGTCAAAATCTGAGGTTTGTGACAACTTATGGACGTAATAATAACGTCATTCGAAATGTTCTAGATACCCATTGGAATATACCCATGGCCAATGACCAACTCAGGGAATGTTTGGGTCCCAGAAGCCAATTCTCATATAGATGTGGAAGAATTTTAGGTGCTCACTTTTTGCACTTTAAGCAATAGGAGAGTGGGGGAGCAATATACAAACAATTGGCCATGTCTGGGGATCAATTATTGGGAATGTTCCCTTGTGGACATTGTGGGTCATGCCAATTTGTGAGTAAATTAAAACAATTTACTAGTGCAAACACCAGCAGGGTATATGATCTCAGGGTCTTTGGCAATTGTGCCAGCAGCTGGATAGTATATTTGGCCACATGTAAATGTTCTGCTTTTTATGTGGGCCAAACTTCATGCTCACTGAGAATTAGGATGTCGGAGCACAGAAGTGATATCCGAAATAAAAGGGAGATGAATGCCCTATACAGACATAGTATCAAACATGCCAATGCTGACTTCAGGTTTATGGTAATTGATAGAATTATTGGAGACAGGAGTAACCAACAAGGCTGGCACACTATCCTTAATCACAAAGAAAAATATTGGATCATTAATTTAGGAACGCTATTTTCCCCAGGACTCAATGACCACTTATGAAGGACACCACAGACCATTGTGCTGTTTTCTGTTGTGTTTTATATATGTGTATATATTTTTATATATATTACATTTTTTTTTTTTGTGTGTGTGTGTGTGTGTGTGTGTGTGTATATATATATGTATGCAGTTTGTTTGTATGTTTATATATGTATAAAATAACTTTTTCATATGTATTTTGTTATTTACATATGTATAGGTATTATTGATATATATTTCTAACTTACACTCATTGTTTTATATACATATTCTATGTACTTGCTATTTCTGGGTTGGACCATGTCTGTTATTGGTTGGGGGTGTGCATATATAGTTTCATCATACAAGTGCTTGATGTACTTTTTATGCTGGCCACTGGTGTTTTGAATTTTCTAATGGACGTAACCAGCTTGCAAATTATTCATATCCCAAGCCCCTGCTTACACTTATCAAAGGTACCAGAACTTGTCACAGATTTGTGAAGCATGGCTAGGCTTAAACAGGCCCTTTTGGTCATTACCCTAGTAAACAACTATGAGCCTGTCAACCTCTGAACCTATGAAGGAGGGTGGTGGTTGTGCTGTGGTGGGGTCTGAAACCATGCTGTGTTTCCGAGAGCAAATTATTTGAATTTGGGGATATAGAGCTGAGCATGAATACAGTTTTCAAGTATTTATGATGGGGGAGAGGATTGCAGTGGGCCTGCAACGGAAAATGAGTAGGGAAAGGAAATAAGAGGTTGGGCAAAGGAGAATTCCCTGCCATTTTCCAAGATAGGACATTCTTCAACCTATTTTAAGAGCCACAAAGAAATGTTTTCCCATTTCTTTTTTTTCTCTTGCTATTCTTGTCTGAAAACATCATACCGAATCTGGTCTAGGTAAAAACAGTAATACAAACAGTCGTTTGAAACTAGTGACTGTGCCTTTATGTTTAGTTATGTAGCAGGGGATGCATATCATGGCATACAGAACAAGTCAGTGAGAGAGGGGAAAGATGAATGCCTGTGTTTTGAGGCTGCAAACCTAGTGTTAGTGAGACAGAAGATAAATCAGAGGATTCTCAAAGAACCAGGAATTGTTTTTGTCAGCGTGAAGGTCATTTAAATGAATTGTGATCACAAACTAAAAAACAACTGAATACATTTGTCAGTACACCATTAAATGAAAACTTAAAGCTCTGTTGTGGAGGTTTGTTTTAAAATGATTTCTCAATCTGCAGTGGACTGACATACCACAACCAAGCTGAACTAGCTCTTTATCTTTTTCTTATTTATTGCTGAGATTGCTGCCCCCCCTCACCACCACCACCATCACCAACCCTCACCAGGATTAAGTGAGTATCAGAAAAAGAATGAACGAAAGCATGAATGAATGAATGAACAAGTAAATGAAAAAATTAATGATTTATTTCTTGACTGTAAGCACTTGGCAATCTTGGTTGAGGTAATACAGCAAATGTTACATTGAAGCAATACTTTGTCTGTTTAATAACGCAGGTATGCCAGGGGAGCTGGTGATGGTGAACTCATAGCTATATGACTGCAGCTGAGATTTAATACTGCAATTGTGGAAGGGTGTGTTAGCTTGTAAAGGAGGAAGGTAGATGCAACTGAATGTAGAAAGAGTGAGGCTATACTTTGTCCATAGTTGCATTATAAGTTAGAAACGTAGACCTCATGGATGAACAGATTTTCATAGTCCTGTACATTCTAAGAGGTTTCCTGAGCGAGGGGACAGGCCTGAAGAAGAAATCATCCAGCACTACCAAAAAGGTTTCTGAACTGCAAGGGGCAGCTGAAGAGGTGAACAAGTTCAAAGACAGCTCATAGTAGTCATTCAGAGCATGTAAGTCAGTATTAATCAGATGCAGAGGAGCTCCAATGTACTCACATGACAGGGGACCCTTCCATTCATATGATAGCATGGACATAAAGTGAATAACTTTATATCTCAGGGAAGGAATTTCCTAAAGGGAAAATATGTATGAAAAGTGATGGAGGATTAGGTTTTGATGCTGCATGTACAGTTTTAGTGAGGGGTGCAGAGTATGAATGAGGACATATCAGTTAGCAAAAAGAAATGTGAGTGATGGAACTTTCTGTGGGCACTGCTAAGTAGGGGAGTGAGGGAGGTGGTCAGTGAAAAGAATAATGGGATGGAATAAGGTAGTGGATCAATAAATATGGCACCAGTCTTTATTAGAGAAAAGTATGTGTCTATATTCCCCCAGGTAATAACTCAGGGACCCTAGAAAACACCCTCTACTGGCTATCCAATGCCTACCCCCAAGAGACCATTGTTCTAAGGGACCTCAATATAGATTGGAACACCTGCACTGCAGAGACCCCAACCACCCATGTAAACCTACATGGTTTTACACAAACTATAACCTCCCCTACTAGGATCAGCAAGCCTAACAATAAAGAAAGTATCCTAGATTGGATACTAATTAATAGCCCCCCACCACATGTACAAATCAGGTACTCTCCCTGAAGATCTAAGTGATCATTTCTTAATGTATACTATTAGGCATAAAGTTGAATGTCCACATCTACCCATCTATAAAACAATAAGAAATAACAAAAACGTCAACCTTAATAAATTGTTAGAAGAACTTAAATTATGCAATTGGTAAATTCTAAAACAACTACCACTGGATGAGGCAGTAACATACTTTAATAACACATTCCTGGCCATCCTTGACAACCATGCACCTGCACGCTCTATTAGAATTAAAACAAAAGCTGTCCCCTGGCTCACTAAAGAAACCAAACTAAAGATCATCCAAAGAAATAATGCCTGGAACACATGGCACTCCTCTAAAGCCCCACAAGATCAACTCAAATTTCGACAATATAGGAATGATACAAAAAAAACAATATTACTAGACAAAAAAAACTATTTCTGCCATCTACAGCAGAAACACCACAACAAGCCACAGAAGTTCTGGGCAGGGATTAACAAACTCCTCCACCCAGGGCAATCCACAACTCAAACCCCCTCAGCCCCAACCCAAATATTGCCAGCGTCCATTGCCAACACCTTCAACAGTTTCTTTACAGAAACCATCCAGGACCTTGCTAGCAAACTTAAACCCACTTGTCCTAATGCTGAAACCCCTAAACCCAGTGAAATTCCCTCCTTAACTTCCAAAAAGTTCAGACTTCACTCATTAGAGCCCTAATTGAAAAACTCAAACCAACCACCCTTTCAGCTGACCTCCGCCCTGCAGACTACCTGCAAAAAGTTGCTGATCTTATAGCATACCCTGTGTCTATTTTGATAAACAGAACCATAACTGAAGCCTATATCTCCTCTATATGGAAAATATCACATGTCATACCACTCCACAAAGGAGGCAGCTCCATTGAGCTGTCAAACTATAGACCAATAGCTATCCTTTCTCCTCTGGCTAAAATTATGGAAAAGTTTATCCATAAACAACTCTTACACTACCTTATTTAACAAAATCTTCTGGCCAACTTCCAAGATGGATTTAGATCACAGCACAGTACCACCTCAGCCAACCTCTCCTTTTCTAATGTCATAAATTCCAACCGTAACAACAACAAACTATCTTCTGCCCTGTTTCTCGATCTTTTCAAGGCCTTTGACATGGTTAAACACCAGCTACTCTTACTTACCCTAAGTAAAATATCCCTAAACAACCATGCCATACAATGGTTTCAATCTTATTTTAATGGAAGACAGCAGGCTGTCCTTTGGTAGGACAAACTCTCCACCCTTCTTCCCCTTACCCTTGGTGTCCCACAAGGCTCCATATTAGGTTCCCTTCTTTTCTCCCTCTTTATCAATGACCTCCACACTGTAATCCCAGACGCAACCTGTATACAATATGCTGATGACTCCACCCTGATTTTCTCAGCCTCTACCCTTATAGATCTCCTTAGTTTAACCTAGAAAACCTTTAATACAGTGGAAAACTGAATCTCTAATCAACAGCTGACATTAAACCCTAATAAAACAAAGCTATTGCTCTTCTCCCCTACTCACAAATCCTCTCAACCTTTGTTTACTATAACATCTAACAAAGGGACCATAATCTCACCAGATATGTATACCAAACTCCTGGGTGTTATAATAGACAACAACCTCAAATATGATATGCAGGTAAACCAAACTATTAAAACTGTTAATAAAAAAACTTGGCTCCCTGTACAAAAACAAACCTTTTCTCACCCCTCTAGCTAGGACTGCCATTGCCCATACCCATCTGCTTTTAACTCTACTCTATGCCTTGCCAATACTCACTAACTTGAACAAAACTGATCTCAGCAAACTCTCTAGCTGCTACAATCAAATTGCCAGGTTTGCCACAGGAACTACCTATAGGGCACACCATTGTCAAAACCTAAACCTCTTAGGATGGCTAGAACTCCCCAGGCTAATTCAATATAATCAACTTACTGTAGCATTCAAGGTTATTAACCATCCAGAAAAAACGTCATCCCTTAAAAACATTATCCATCCGTACAAAAACGCTAGGCCTCTTCATTCCACTACAAAACTTTTGGTTCAGTCTGTTAAAGCTGACAACCTATCTGGAGAATCTTTGTTTGCACATTCAGTAGGCAAAACCTGTAATTCGCTCCCATCTGACCTTACTCTGAACCCCTCCCTTAATCAGTTAAAAAAATAATCTAACCCAGTATTTTAAATCTCACTGGTTATAACCCTGACTAAAGCCTCATCTACTTCCATATCCCTGCAGTTTTATTCACAGTGACTTACCTCTTACACTAAAAGGTTTAAAAAGAGAAACTGTAACATCTTCGTAGATACTCCGTATATAGCTGCACTTATAGGTTTGATGAGAGAAACTGTAACATACTTGTATATATTTCTGAATATAAACTGTATTCTTCATAGGCTTGAAATGTGAGACTGTAACTTGTATGTTAATACATGTTTGTGCATATACTGTAACTTGCTTGTCTTTATCTGTTTGTAAGTTTGGAGCTTTTCTCCCTGAGCCTCTGCTAAAAATCGACATGTTTCCAGTCGGACTATCCTAGTCAACAAATGTAAAATAATAATAAATAAAAATAAAGTTCAGAAAGTGGCACAATTTGAGGATGGTAGAGGTAATGGAATGATCAGCAAAATACAGGATGGGGATGTGGATTGGTAGTTTGCATGTGAATGTTCACAAGAGGGTAACATAGGGTAGGAACCCTAAACAGATGTAATGGTGTCTTTCATGTCATATGGAGGATTTGCTGTCCTTAAGGGGGCGGAGCAATAGAAAGTATTAATGAGTCACGGGGAACAAAAAATCATATACATGTGTTACCCATGGAGACGATGATTTGTGGTACACAGAACTGGAACTTAGAATCTGTGGTCCACAGAAGCTGGACTCAGGAACAGGGAATTAAGAAGTCATATATAGGTCCCAGCCACAGAGGATTGAAAGTCAGTGTACAGGGAACAAAAACATTAACTCAAAATGCCATTCACAAGGGGTGAGCATCTGTATTACTCATAACCAGGGCTGAGCATCTGTGGTATTAAGAAGTGGAGCTCTGAGAATCTATAGTGCACTGAACTAGAGCTTTGAGAGTCTGTGGTGCACAGAACTCACAGAACAGAAGCTGAGTACATTGAACAAAAATGTCAGCAATAAGTGACATCCACAGGGTGCGCAGCATCTGTGGTAAACATAATTGGGAATTAGGATCTATGGAACAGTGAATTAAGATGTCAACTGCAGGTGCCAGCCGGAGAGGGCTGAAAATCCATGTACTGAGAACAAAAATGTTAACTCAAGATGTCATTCATGGGGGTCTGAACATCTGTATTATTCAAAACTGGGGCTGCAAATCTGTGGTATACAGAACTGGAGCTGTGAGAATCTGTGGTGCAAAGAATTGGGGCTGAGAATTTGTGGTGCATAGAGCTGGAGCTGAGTATATTTTATTTATTTTTATTTTTTTAACATTTGTTTACTGGGAAAGTCTGACTGGACACAGGTCCTTTTTCATTGGAGGCTTGGGGAGAAAAGCTCCATGACTAACACTAAATTTTAATGCACACATTACAATAATCAATTAAGTAAACAAAATGTAGTATACATGAGAAAATACAAATTTGTTACATCTTTACAACAAAAGCTAGGCTTTGAACATAGCTAGTACTATTTGTAAAGTATGACTTATGTCTAGATATAAGGTTAAGACAGGTCGGTAGGAATAAAGGATTAAACACCGGGGAAGAAGTTGGCTATGGTTGGGGTATACTGTGATGTATCAGAGCATTCATGAGGGGTTAGTACAGGAACATAGTCACTTATTTTTTAGATAAGCTTTAAGTGATGGCTTAAAGTGGTCAGTGGATGAGATTGAGAGAATGGATTTAGGAAGGGAGTTCCATATATGAGATATATTGTTGGAAAATAAAGATTCTCCTGCAGTGTTGTTGGCCTTGGAGATGGTAAGTAAGTTCTTATTGTTAGAGCAAAGTGGTCTGCTGGTACTGTAAGGAAGGATGAGATTTTGTAGTGCAGGGATTCTGGTGGTTGTGTTACCCATCCCATTGTCAGTGGGACACACACGGGTTGAGCCTTCTCATCCCGTTGCCCGCATTCTCAGGCAGTGGGACTTTAAAAGTCTTGTTTTTCAGTGCAGCTAAATTGCCGTGGAAAAGCCGAAAATACTTCTGGTTATTCCATGGCAATGCGGCAACGTCACCAACCTGGACCTGCAGTTAGAGGTATTCCCTGTTAGGTCTGGGTGGTGTAATTCAAGCAGCAATTGACTGCAAGAATGGAAGGGGTGGGGATTTGTGTTGGAAGAGCCCTACAAAGGTTGCAGCTGTAGAGCAGTTTTGTATTAGTGCTCTACAGCTGCTAATAACTTCTGAAAGGACTGATTTCCCAGCCAAGAAGCCAGCAAGGAAGCCAGCCAGCCAAAAAGCCAGCCAGACAAGAAGCCAGCAAGGAAGCCAGCCAGCCAGCCAGCCAAGAAGCCAGCAAGGAAGCCAGCCAGTCAGCCAGCCAGCAAAGGAGCTGCTAGCCAGCCAGCCAGCCCAGCCACTCCAGCAGACAGAGAGCCAGTCATCCAGCCAGCCATTCCAGCAGGAAGGAAGCCAGCTAGTCCAACAAAGCCTGTGATAGTGGTAAGTACCAGCAAAGACTGCGATAGTGGTAAGTACATACTATTTTGTGGCTTTAGTTATTTAAAATGGGAATATTGTGCTTTAAGTTTTTTAATGTTTAGAGGTTAATGGGGGTGTAGTATGGAGTATTTAAATCTGTGCAGTGGTAATTTTGAGATTTCCAAGTAGTAGTTTTAAAATGGGAATATTGTGCTTTATTTAAGTTTTTAATGTTTAGAGGTAGATTGGGGTGCAGTACGCCGTATTTAAATCTGTGCAGTGGTTATTTTGAGATTTTTGAGTAGTGGTTTTTAAAGGTAAAACACCTGTGTGTCTGTGTGTGTGTGTGTATGTATATGTAATTGTTTATTTATTTTTATTTTACATTTGTTGACTGGGAAAGTCTGACTGGGTATATGCCCATTTTCAGGAAAGGCCCGGGGAGAAAAGCTCCATATATTCAGACATATGAGATTTACATAATATAAGAGTACAATCTAGTATATCAGATGACAAAAGAAACAGTGTAATTATAGTAAAGACACAGTTCAACAGGAGAAATGACCTATAAGTCAGAGTATAATATCACAAGGAAGGCTCTATATATTCAGACAAGCAAAATTTCACATAATATAACAGTATAAGCTAGCATTTCAGAGGAAAAAAAAACACAGTCTAACAGGTAATGACATATGTCAGAGTATAATAAATATAAGGTGCAAGACATTTGCCTAGTAGTATTAATTTCTCACATAGAGCAAAGAGTAAACCTCGTACTGCAATCATCTGCTAGTTAAAGGATATGAAATGCTGATAACCTGTTGACAGCTAATAGTAGAGCCGGCAGCTAATTAGTGGTACAGGTAAAAGGGGGGTATGGACAAGGACATAGCCAGTGAGATTTTAGGTGTGCTTTAAGAGCATTTTTGAAGAGACTGCTGGAAGGGAGGATAGTTATGGCAGTGGGAAGTAAGTTCCAATTTTTGGATATGGAGTAGGAGAATAGTGCTTCCCCTGCAGAGTTGTTGGGTTTGGTGACTTGGAGTAGATTTTTGTTGCAGGAGAGAAGGAGTCTGGAGGATTGGTAGGGCTGGAGAAGTGTATGAAGTGAGGGAATTTTAAGAGGGTGGTTTACAAGTTAATGAGCAAAGGTAAGTTGGGTTAGGTGTAGGAGTTGAGGGAGCTCAAGCCAGTCTAGGTTTCTAAGGGAGGCACAGTGGTGACTGCGGTGGGAGTCCCCTGATGCAAATTTTGCAATTTTATTGTAGCTGGCTTCGAGTTTCTTTAGGTCTGATCGTCAAAGATTTGTGAGTATGAGTGATGCATAGAGTAGGGTTGAGATTAGTTGGGAAGTTGCGGTAGAGATTCTGGCTGGTTTGGTTAGGTATTGTTGGTTTCTATACAAGGCACCCAGTTTTTTGTGGACTTTTTTTATTGTGAGTGATATGTGAGTGTCAAATTTGAGTTTGTTGTCAATCTGTACACCGAGTAGCTTAGTGTGGGCTGTTGGTGAGATGGAAGTGTTGTCTTTGGCAAGTATGTTGAAATGGGGGATGTTCGGGGTAGATTTTGAGGGTTGAAAGATGAGGAGTTTGGTCTTATTTGGGTTGAGGAGGAGTTGAGCATTTAATAGCCAACTTTCAACAGAAGAGAAAGATGCTTGAGTGATCTGTTGTAGTTCTGTTAGAGTTGGAGCTGAGCAGATGAGAGTGGCGTCATCTGCATACTGTATGAGGGAGGCACGTTTGGTGGCGGTGTGCAGGTCATTGGTAAAAATGGAGAAAAACAAGGGGCCAAGGATGGAGCCTTGGGGAACCCCGAGAGTAACAGGGAGATGAGGGGATAGATCATTGTGCCAGACAACTGACTGCTGGCGGCCGTGTAGATAGCTGTGGAACCAACTGATGGTAGGTATGGAAAAGGAGAGGTTGGAGAGTGCAGAGAGTAGAAGATCATGTGATACAATATCAAAAGCCTTTGATAGGTCAAGAAATACAGCAGAGGAGAAAAGGCCATTGTTTTCATGTTGGAGAATGGTGTTAGTGAAGGAGGGCAGAGCAGTTGTGGTGCTATGGTGTGGTTTGAAACCATGCTGTGTGTAGGAGAGGAGATTATTGTCTAGGAGATAATTGGTGATCTGTGATTTGATACATTTTTCGAGTATCTTGGAGAGAGGCGAGAGGATGGCAATGGGGTGGTAGTTGGAGATGTCTGTTGAGCGGCCGCCTTTGTGTAGGGGTATGATGTGGGATATTTTCCATAAGGTTGGCACATAGGACTCAGGTATGGAGCAGTTGATTAATATGCAAATGGGATAAGATAAAACATCAGCTGCTATTTTTAGGTATTCTGTGGGCAGGTTGTCAGCTGCTAGTCTTGTGGGTTTAAGTTTTGTCAGTAGTTTTTTTATGTTGGAAGTGGGTACTGTAGAAAGGAAGAAGGGAGGGAGGGGTGGGGTTGGTTTGGGTGTGGGGGGTGTTGATTTAGGGAAGTGTTTTTTAGTTAGGGATAGAACAGTCTCTGTAAAATGTTTGTTGAAAGAATCAGCTATGCTACAGGTGGAGAGAGGGGTGGTTGTTGGGGGGGTGTTTACCTTCCCTGGGTAGAGGACAGAGTTAATTGTGGACCAGAATTGCTTTGGGTTGTTTTGGGAGGAGTTTAGGGATGTCTGATAGAAAAGGGCTTTGTCTGCTTTTACTTGTTTTTTGACTTTGTTACGCAGTTCAAGGAATAGTTGCCTATCTGAGGGGTTTTTGGTTGTGCGCCATTGTTCCCATATTTTATCCCTGGATTTCATAAGGTCTTTGGTGTTTTTTTGTAGCCAGGGGGATTTTTTAGTTCGGATTTTGATGCATCTTTGGGGGGCATGGGAGTTAAGGATGTTGAGGAAAGTGCTGTTAAGGTAGTGGACTGCTTCATTTAGGTTGAGGTATTTTAGGGGTGACCAGTTTATTATTTGTAGGGAGGTGGTGAAGGAGCTGGAGTTGAATTTAGCTTTGCAGTGAATGTGTCAGTGGACAATGGGTTTGCTGCTATTTATGTGGTGTTTTAGTAGGAAGGTTGGGGAGTGGTCACTTAGGGAGTCAGGTAACGAGCCTGCCAGGTAAGAGTGAGGATCTTTTTTGACTAGGGCCCAATCAAGAATGATGTGATTATTGGGGTTTTTAGTTATCCTGGTTGGGGATTGTATAAGCTGTGAGAAGCCATGGAGATCTAGGTGGAGTGCTGAGGGTTTACTATTGCAGGATAGCCAGTTGATGTTAAAGTCACCGAGTATGGTGGTATCTTGGGTAGGGAGAGATTGGCCCAGTTTAATAGGTTTTCAAGGGGGGGTATATTTTGGCCTGGAGGGAAGTAGCAGCCTATTAAGTTGATTACTTTCTTAGGATTTAATTTTAGGGTAGCATAGAGGATTTCTTCCTTGTCAAGCTGGGGAGCTGACTGGGTGAGAATTTGGATATTGAGGTGATGTTTATACATCAGTGCCACTCCTCCTCCTTTTCTGGATATTCTGTCCTTGTGGAGGATGTTATATCCAGGTGAGAGTATTTCTTCACTTTTGATATGAGGTTTAAGCCAAGATTTGGTTAGGATAAGGATGTCGGGGGAATACAGGTATATGTATGCCTGGAGGTCTTGGATTTTGTTACAGATGCTTCTGATGTTAAGAGATGTAATGAGGAGGTCTGTTGTTTTTTTATTAAGTGTGATTTGAGTGATAGAGGAGCTATTTGGAGGGGGTTTTGTGGAGAGGTTGGAGAAATTGGGCCCAGGGTTAGGGTGCACGTCTCCACTGAGACTAAGTTTAGAAAGAATGCAGAGAATATGTTTTATATATGCAGTGAAATTCTTGTGGTATTTTAAGAATAATTTGCATTCAGATGAGGTGCGGGCTTGGTAATTAGGTAGGTGTGGTGGAAGGAGGCATTTTGGGGTTGGAGTAGTGAAATTATTTGGTGGGAATTTGAGAGGGGTAGTTGACAGAGTGCAATGGAAGTGGTTGGGAGAATTGACTGAAATGTCTTTGTAAGATGTAGTAACCCAGCCACTGGGGATGCACAAGCCAGTGAATTTCTTTGTGCCGGTCCCAAGCCCGGATAAATGGGGAGGGTTGCGTCAGGAAGGGCATCCGGTGTAAAATTTTGCCAAATCATACATGCAGACAACAGTACAGAAATACATACTGGATCAGTCGAGGCCAGGGTTAACAACGACCACCACCAGTAATGTTGACCAACAAGGTGCTGGTGGAAATTGGGCTACTGTTGGCCGAAGGAGGAGAAGAGGGGAAGGCATGCCCAAAGGCAGGTAAAGGCTAGGACCGTGATAGTGAGGGTCGGAACTTTGAATGTTGGCACTATGACTGGTATAGGGAGAGAGATAGCTGATATGATGGACCGAAGGAAGGTTGGTATATTGTGTGTGCAAGAGACCAGATGGAAGGGGAGCAAGGCTAGGTGTATCGGAGGTGGTTTCAAATTGTTTTATCATGATGTGGATGGGAGGAGAAATGGCGTAGGCATTATTCTGAAGGAACAGTCTGCTAAGAGTGTTTTGGAGGTGAAAAGAGTGTTGGATAGAGTGATGTTTATGAAGCTGGAAATTGATGGTGTAATGATGAATGTTGTTAGTGCATATGCTCCATAAGTTGGGTGTGCGATGGATGAGAAAGAAATATTTTGGAGTGAGTTGGATTAAGTGGTGATGACTGTACCCAAGGGTGAGTGACTGGTGATTGGAGCAGATTTCAATCGGCATGTTGGTGAAGGGTAGCAACAACTAACTGCAAACACAGATAAAACAAAACACTTGGTTGAGAAAACCACTTTATAAAGCAAAGCAAAGCTTTCGGGTAGAACCCTTTTTCAATACTAATACATACAATACAAAATCTCACAGTTTAAATACAGGTAGACAGTCACATGATCAGCAGCCCAAAAAAATCATGTGACAACACCATTAAAATCACAAATGTAATAACATAATAATATAATAAGTACAGATATAAAATTATCTTATACTATAATGCATGTTAAGACACACTCTAGAAACACAATAAAAACATTAAAAAAACATTAAAAAAATGTGTCATAATTTCGTATGCTGTAGTTTAACCAATATAGGTTTAAGGCTAACCATATTATTTAAACCTGGAGGGGAAACAGAGGCAAGCCTAAGGATCCATTCATATACCTTAACCTCCAGATGGTTGTTACTATCACCACCTCTAAGTGTGGGGTAGATAGCATCAAATCTATGCTCACTACCACAAGCAAATATATGTTTGTACAGCGCATTTCTATCATAACATCTCCTAATTTTCGATTTATGTTCAGTAATGCGCTCTTTTAATTGACGTGTGGTCTTCCCTACATAAAAAGAAGAACATAAGACACAAGTAGCTAAGTAGACCACAAATGATGAATTACATGTTGCAGATACTTTAAATCTATAGATTTTACTACTAACAGGATGTTCAAACACACTACTGTCATTATTAATAATATCAGCACAACATGCACAGTTAAAACACTTAAATGTACCAGGGTTAGCTGAGATAGATATAGGCAAGGGTTTGCTAAAATCCTTATAGCATAATATACTTTTTAGGGTCTTCATATTTCTATGTGCAAAGGATGGTTTATCACCTAAGATACCCTTAATCTCAGCTGATGCCATAAGGATGACCCAATTTTTCTGTATAATTTGTTTGTTGTGACTCGTCCTTACATTAAAAGAAGTAACATATCTAACAACTGAATTTAAGTTGAAATTTTTATTTTTATTCTTATTAATGGCCAGATTATATTTGCCTTCTATGAAGGTTGGTTTCAAAGTTGTCTTCCTGTCAGCTATGATTTTGTGCCTCACACTTGACAGTAAGTGCATGTCATACCCACTAGATAGAAAATCTTCGATCATCTCATCTAAATGCAATAAAAAAGCAGCATCATTAGTATTTAACCTACTTACTCTACTGAATTGAGATGTTACAATACCCTTGAACACATGTGAAACATGCATACTATTATAATGGATGTATCTACCAGAGTATACATCTTTCCTATGTACACTAGTATGGATAACGTCTTCACATAGCTGAAGCTTAACATCCAAAAAAACTATAGTATTATCAGATGCTTCCATTTTAAATTTCAAAAAATTCGTAGTTGAATTCAAATAGTTCAAAAAGTCATTCAGTTCATTCAAACTGCCATCCCATACCATAAGACAATCATCAACGAAATGTTGATAAAAGCATATCTTGCTAAGAAACTGATTCTTATTACTATAGATGTTATTTTTCTCCCACTGGTAAAGGACCAAGTTAGCATAGGTATTAGCTACAGAGGTACCCATGGCCACCTCAGTGAGCTGAAGATACAAAGATTCATTAAATAAGAAAATATTGTTGTTTAAAACCACATCTAGAAGACAACATATATTCTCAATGTATTTACTATTAGGTGTTGGTTGAGAAGACAAAAACTCTCTTATTGATTCAACACCAAAATCATTTGGGATAACGGTAAAGAGAGAGGCAATATCCAATGTTACAAAATAATATTTACCCTGCTCTAACATGCCTTTCAAACTGTTGTGCCACAAACATAGTTTACACAATAAGTCTGAGGTATCCCGCAGAATAGTACTACATTGGGATAAGTACGGTTGTAGCTGTTTTTGCAAATACAGAGAAATTGGTTCAGTAATCCAACCGCCGCCTGACACAATAGGCCTCATCGGTGGATTAACTATAGATTTATGAATTTTAGGAATGCCATATAGATGTGGAATAACAGGACAAGGTACAGTAAAATAATGAAATAGATCCAAACTTATGTCACCATTCAGCTGTAGCTCATAAACAACCATATTGACATAGCCAATACATTTTTTAACATCTAAATGTGTAATGCTCTTAAAAGCACTGTTATCTTCAAGCAAAACAGAGACTGCAGACATATACTTATCTCGATCCATTATAACAACTACACCACCCTTGTCTGCTTGTTTAATGACAATATCATTGTTTAATTGCAGACTTTTCAACGCTTTATATTCATGAAAGGTCAGGTTAAAAGATCTCTTCTTCACAGTATTAGAGTACAATGCCCTAATCTGGGATTCACATACATTATGAAAAGCTGTCACAATAGGTAAACTAACAGGTGTAAACGCACTACGCCGTTTGCACTGACCCTCCACAGAACCAAAATCACCAAATAAAAGTTTCAAATTAACGTTCCTGGTAAACTGCATAAGGTCTGTAAGCACAGTTACCAGATCATCACTACTGGTGGGTATAAAGTTAAGTCCATTGTATAAGAGGGAATGAGCTTCCTGTAGATTAAAGCTAGAAAGATTTAATGTACCATCAATTATTTGTGGCTTACTTTGCTCAGCCCTAAAGGGCTTTCACTTTTTCGTTTATTCGAAGTCGCTGCCTGCCCCAAAAACGGTCTTCTTGAAGGTGAGGACCTCTCAGCAACAGACTCAGGTTGCTCCAACTGGAAGCGCTTTTGTGTAAAGTTAATGGTAAGTTGTTGAGACTTCTTACCAGTATTAAGAGAGAGATGCTATTGTCGCCATCTTGTTTCTTTTTCGCTTCAGGTTGCGTCCCAACACACGCCGTAGAAGAGGATGATGTCATCTGGCTAGGCGCACTTTCAACTAAAAGTAGGGGCGTAGGAGTAGTGACCGCTTTTACAGATGTTGTCAAAACTGGTGTTGTCTCTTGGAAATCGTCTAGAGTATCTAATGCATTTCTTTGAGATCCAGTTCTATAATTAACCTGAGAAGAACGGTCCGATCTTGGCCAGGAGAAGATATTACCTCTCTGAAAGTCATTGATGTCACGTAGCAGCTTCCATTTTTTGGTTGCTTCCATACAATTGTCAAATGCCTGCATTCTATCCAGAACTTGTTGATAACTGTTAGCCATAGTGGAAAAAGCAGGCATATCCATGATACTATTCTCTAAAGCAATTATTTCATCCTTGTATTCATCTTGTTGGTGAAGGGAACAGGGGGGATGAGGAAGTGATGGGTAGGTATGGTGTTAAGCAAAGGAATGCAGAAGGTCAGATGGTAGTGAATTTTGCAAAAAGGATGGACATGGCTGTGATGAATACATATTTTAACAAGAGGGAGGAGCATAGGGTGACATACAAGAGTGGAGGAAGATGCACACAGGTGGATTATATCTTATGTAGAAGGGCCAGTCTGAAGGAGATTGGAGACTGTAAAGTGGTGGCAGGGGAAAGTGTAGTTAGGCAGCATAGGATGGTGGTTTGTAGGATGATGTTGGTGATCAAGAAGAGGAGGAGGAGTGTGAGGGCAGCACCAAGGATCAAATTGTGGAAATTGAAAAAGGGTAATTGTGAGGTGATGTTCAGGGAAGAGTTAAGACAGGCACTGGATGACAGTGAAGAGTTACCGAATAGCTGGGTAACTACAGCAGAGCTAGTAAAAGAGATGGCTAGAAAGGTGCTTGGTGTGATATCTGGAAAGAGGAAGGAGGACAAGGAGACCTGGTGGTGGAATGAAGAAGTACAGGAGAGTATACAGAGAAAGAGGTTAGCGAAGAAGAAGTGGGATTGTCAGAGAGATGAAGAAAGTAGACAAGAGTATAAGGAGATGAGGTGCATGGCAAAGAGGGAGGTGGCAAAGGCTAAGGATAAGGTGTATGAAGAGTTGTATAAAAGGTTGGACACTAAGGAGGGAGAAAAGGACCTGTACCGATTGGCTAGACAGAGGGACCGAGCTAGTAAAGATGTGCAGCAGGTAAGGGTGATAAAAGATAATGAGGGAAACGTACTCACAAGCGAAGAGAGTGTGTTGAGCAGATGGAAAGAGTACTTTGAGGGGTTGATGAATGAAGAGAATGAGAGAGAGAGAAGGTTGGATGATGTGGGGATAGTGAATCATGAAGTGCAGTGGATTAGCAAGGAGGAAGTAAGGATAGCTATGAAGAGGATGAAGAATGGAAAGGCTGTTGGTCCAGATGACATACCTGTGGAAGCATGGAGGTGTTTAGGTGAAATAGCAGTGGAGTCTTTAACTAGATTGTTTAATGAAATCTTGGAAAGTGAGAGGATGCCTGAGAAATGGAGAATAAGTGTTTTGGTACCGATTTTTAAGAATAAGGGTGATGTGCAGAGCTGTAGTAACTACAGAGGGATTAAATTGATCAGTCACACAGCATGAAGTTATGGGAAAGAGTAGTGGAAGCTAGGTTAAGAAGGGAGGTGATGATTAGTGATCAGCAGTATGGTTTCATGCCAGGAAAGAGCACTACAGATGCCATGTTTGCTCTAAGAGTGTTGATGGAGAAGTACAGAGAAAGTCAGAAGGAGTTGCATTGTGTCTTTGTGGATTTAGAGAAAGCATATGACAGGGTGCCTAGAGAGGAGTTGTGGTATTGTATGAGAAAGTCGGGAGTGTCAGAGAAGTATGTAAGAGTGGTACAGGATATGTACGAGGGTAGTGTGACAGCGATGAGGTCTGCGGTGGGAGTGACGGATGCGTTTAAGGTGGAGGTGGGATTACATCAAGGATCAGCTCTGAGCCGTTTCTTATTTGCAATGGTAATGGACAGGTTGACAGACGAGATCAGACAGGAGTCCCCGTGGACTATGATGTTTGCAGATGACATTGTGATCTGTAGTGAGAGTAGGGAACAGGTGGAGGAGACCCTGAAGAGGTGGAGATATGCTCTAGAGAGAAGAGGAATGAAGGTCAGCAGAACTAAGACAGAATATATGTGTGTGAATGAGAGGGAAGATAGAGGAATGGTGAGGATGCAGGGAGTAGAGGTGGCAAAGGTGGATGAGTTTAAGTACTTGGGATCAACAGTTCAGAGTAATGGTGAGTGTGGAAGAGACGTGAAGAAGAGAGTACAGGTAGGATGGAGTGGGTGGAGAAGAGTGTCAGGAGTGATTTGTGACAGACGAGTACCAGTAAGAGTGAAAGGGAAGGTCTACAAGAGGGTAGTGAGACCAGCTATGTTATATGGGTTGGAGGCAGTGGCATTGACAAAAAGGCAGGAGTCAGAGCTTGACGTGGCAGAGTTGAAGATGTTAAGATTTGCACTGGGTGTGATGAGGATGGACAGGATTAGGAATAAGTATATTAGAGGGTCAGCCCAGGTTGGAAGGTTTGGAGACAAAGCCAGAGAGGCAAGATTATGTTGGTTTGGACAGTGCTGAGGAGGGATGCAGAGTATATTGGGAAAAAATGCTAAGGATGAAGCTGCCAGGTAACAGGAAAAGAGGGAGGCCTAAGATAAGGTTTATGGATGTGGTGAGAGAGGACATGCAGGTGGTTGGTGTGACAGAGCAAGATGCAGAGGACAGGAAGAAATGGATATAGCTGATCTGCTGTGGTTACCCCTAACAGGAGCAGCCAAAAGAAGAAGAAGAAGTCTTTGTAAGATGTAGTAAATGCTAGAATAGTGCAGCAAAGGATTATAATTGTAGTAGTTAGTGACATGACTGTGTTGGGATTAGGATGTATGATAAGGAGGAGTAGAGGGGTGAAGATTATGGGAGGAATGAGTTGATTGGTTGGATATTAGTGGGAGCGGTCTTTTGCTAGATTAAATTTGAGTACAGCTGGGGTGGGAGGGATTTGGGGGTAGGGAAGGGAGCGGAGTGAGCAGAGCGAATGGAGCAGGCTAAAACCTTTGGCAAGGATTGCAGGGTAAGTGGTAAATATAGTCTATTTGGGCTATACTTGATTTCTGTAGCCAAATTCAAAATTTTCCACTGGGAATGACTGTAAAGGAAATTATTAGGCAGTGGGTGTAAAGGTGGGGTTGGCTAAAGAGGGTTTCAGGTGGGGACAACGTTGGTCTGATTGAGTGTGTGCTACCCTACATATAAGGAAAGTTGAACGCATACACTGTTCTTTGCAGGGTAATGTTAATGGAAGTAAGTCAGCAGAAACCCAAGATTACCCAAGTAGAAATAAAGATTTAAAATTCTGCAAGGAAAATGCAGGGAGGGGGTGCAGATCCTAGAGTGGAAGTCTCAGAATGGTATTGTACAAAGTACAAAGTGTCAGGAATACAAAGATATTTAAATGTAAACCTACACAGGGTGCGTGTAAGACACCAGAAGTTAAACTTTTAAAGTAGCCTGTTTAACTGAGAGGCAGCTTGCTAAATATGCTGCATATCAGGTAAGTACAGATTCAAGAATGAAGAGAGTAGCAGCTTCATCACAGTCAACCACCAACAAGAGAATGTGCAAGTGGCAGGATGTTTGGAAAACAGAATTCGACTGGATCGAGAGATGCAGTGAAGTGAAAGCATTCTGCAGGTACTGCAAGAAAGCATTTCTAGTGACCCACGGTGGAAGAAACGATGTTGCTCGACATGAGGCAGCTGAACAACATAAGACTGCTATTCTTCAAGCTTAATCCAGTCTCCCGATGACAAAGTGGGCAAGGAACGCAAACATTTGAGGGACCAGAACTTAGGATCATTGCAGCAGAAGCCTCTGAGGTGTTCCATGCTGTTAAGCACAATATTTCCTATAACAGCTTGGACTGTGCAGCAAAGTTGGCCAGCCAGTTGTACAGTGACTCGGACATTGCAAAGAAACTATCTTGTGGAAGAGCCAAGGCTGAAGCCATAGTCGAAAATATTTTGGGACCACACTCATTGGAATGCCTCCTGCATTACCTTCAAAAAACAGGCACTTCATTTTCAATTTTATCAGATGCTTCCAGCAAGGGGAACATAAAAGTATTTCCACTTGTGAGGTATTTTTCTAAAAAAGAATTGGTGGTGAATGGCCTTTTGGACTTCTGTAAAGACCCTGATGAATCTGCACAGGCTATATCACAGCAAATTTCGAACATTATGGAATGGCACTCCTTGCCCTGGAACAGCATTTCAGCATATGGGGCTGATAATGCCAGTGTGAACTATGGGAAGAAATATGGTATGTATACCAGATTAAAAGAAAAGTGCCCATCACTCCAGAAGGCTAAATGTGTTGCCCACATCATTCACAATGCAGTCAAAAAAGCTGCAGTACAACTACCGTACGACGTGGAAGCATTTGTAATGAAACTTTTCAGCCATTTCTCAGGTTCTGCCACAAGGACCAGAGACTTGAAAGACTTCTTTGAGTTTTGTGGCATGGAATTTGAGAGTCTGTTAAGACATGTGCCAACAAGGTGGCTGTCACTACTGCCAGCCATTGCAGGAGTAGTGAAAAATCTCCCAGAGCTCCAGTCTTATTTCCTCTCCCAGGGAGAAGAGGAGACCCCCCCCCCGGCAGATATGGCAGTACTTTTCAGCTAATGAGCATGGTGAGAATGAATTGCCTATGCTGCCCCAGTACTATTTGCACTTTCTCTGTGCTGTTCTTGTCGATTTTAATGAACATATAAGTGCATTAGAAAAATCAGGACTTACTGCCATGGAAACTTTTTGTGTAGTGATCTCTCTGAAGCAAAAACTGCAGGCAAGGGCTGAAGGTGCT
This sequence comes from Protopterus annectens, assembly GCF_019279795.1. Lineage (NCBI taxonomy): Eukaryota > Metazoa > Chordata > Ceratodontiformes > Protopteridae > Protopterus > Protopterus annectens. The sequence continues at coordinate 1,027,513,188 of NC_056748.1, read as the reverse complement.
TTCTTTGGAGGGAAACTTAGGGCACTTATGAGCACATTAGACAGCACTTCTGCTAACAAACTGAAAAGAGACTTCATTGTGTTCTTGGAAACAGCAGTGAAATACCTGGAACAGTGGTTTGATTATACTGAAAGCAACTACTTGTTTACACTGTTTAAATTATGTCTAACTGAGCCCTTTGCTTTCAGTGACATACTCAATGTGACCACTGCCCTGAGTCTGCAGGATGTAGATGAAGACCATTTTTTCAGGGACTACTTGCAATTAGGCCCTTTCTCGAACAGTTATGTAAGACAAGCTTGACCCCAGGAGAAAAGTGGCTGAAGCTTTTCAGAGAAGGGCCTGAGCTGACTGCACTATATCCGGTAATTGCTAGGGTATTATCTATACCGACATCAAATGCATTTGCAGAAAGAGTTTTTTTCTTTGGTGAAAGGTAAATGGACAGATGTGCGAAACCGATGTAGTGTAGACTTGTTAAAAGCCGAACTAATGATGACTGTAAATTACCGGATGAAATGTAGTGACTTTTATTCAAATATTGTTTCAAACTGGGCCCTTCTTCAAGCCATAAAATCTACTTCAAAATACACTTTTAAAAAAAAAGTGATTTAGTGTACTAGTGTGCAGTATGTAGTACTTGGGTGCAGTATGTAGTTTTGTGGTGTTCTTTGCTTTAGCTTTAATTTGCTAGTGTGCAGTATGTAGTTTTGTGTTTTCCTTTGCTTTAGCTTTAATGTATAATAAAAACAATCTTAATTTTACACTTGGCTTGTGTGTGTGTGGTATGTAGATTTTTTAGTTTTCTTTCAGAATAGTCATGGTTGATTTATGATTTTTTTTTACTTTTTTTAAATAAACAAGTGTCTGTTTAATGAGTAGTGTGTTTTTTTATTCCTTTAACGTTTGCTTACTGTTACAACTGAGTAATGTGTTTTTTTTTTGCAGTAATACTTCACTTCATTTAAATGGTTTGAGTTTTCAGTATGCTGTAATGTCACAATGTTATACCCATAACTGTAATACTGCATCTTCTTTAACACCTCTGGTGATGTCATGGCAGGGGTGTGGCCAGTGTCATATTAGTCACACCCCCTGCCCTACTGGCCACACCACCATGTCCTACTTTGGCCTTGTTAAAAGGTGGCAACCATAGATCTATGGTACACATATGTGGGAATTAGGATCTGTGGAACAGAGAATGAAAACATTAGCTACAGGTGCTAACCACAGAGGGCTGAAAATCCATGTACAGGAAACAAAAACTTCAGCTAATAGTGTCATCTACCAAGGGCTGAACATCTGTATTATACAGAACTGGGGCTGAGTCACTGGTACAAAGAAGTAGTGCTAGGAATCAGTGTTACACAGAACGAGGGCTGGGAATCTATGATGCACAGAACTGGGGCTAGGAATCTGTGGTGCATAGAACTGGAGCTGAGTATTTGTGGTACATAGAACAAGAAAGCTAGCTACAAGTGTCAGTCATCAGGTGCTCAGGATCTGTGGTACAGGAAAGGAAATGCCTGCTACAGTTGTTAGCCCCAGGGAACACAGGATCTGTACTACAAGGAAGGAAACACCATATTACAGGTATAATTCACAGGGTGCTCAGGATCTGTGGTGCAGGGAAGGAAAAGCCAGCTACAGTGCTAGCCACAGGGTGCTCAGGATGTGTGGTAGAGGAATGGAAAAGCCAAATTACAGGTATCATCCATGGGGATGGGGTCTCAGGATCTGTGATACAGAAAATGTGAAAACCATCTGCATGTGTCAGCTACAGGGGCTGAGAAACTGATAAGTGAAAGTGGGAGAAAAAACAGAAAGGCAGGAAGGGTCTAAGAGAATACATTTAATAATTTAACAATGGATTGTTACTTAATTGAATCTTGACTTAATTAGTTTTAGTGAGGTAAAAAAGCATTTCACCTAATTTTATTCTGAGACCCAACCATGTAATCTATTTAATAAATAAATAAAAGTCATTCTTTTTCTGCATATTTTTCTCTGAATGACAAAGAAAGCCTTCCATGTGTTATGCTAGTCTGATTTTTGTGTATTTAACCAATGTCTAAGTTAATGCGGTATATTTAATGCAAAAAAAAAAAAAAATGGGAATGTTTGTACTTCTAAAAAATCTTTTCTACTTTCTTTTGCATGAGTCATGTTAACTTACCTAGGGATTCAGAAAGAACCCCAGCATTAGTGGTAGGAGCTGTGGTAAAAAGGGGTCTATATTACATCCTTGAAGAGGCGTTCCATCAAACGCCTTTTCATCAACCCTTAAAACTTGAAATCACAAAACAGCGAATGTCCACATCAGTGATTTATTTCCCTGGGAAAGAAATACCTTGCCCTAAAAAAAAAAAAAAAAAAAAAAAAAAAAAACACATCACTACAAACATTACAAAGTTGGGAGCTTCACCCCCCACACCACCTAGCGTGGGGGGCTATGCCTCCCACACCCCTCCTAACTAAATATACCAACTATGAGATCGCACTACAGTGGGGAAAAAGGCAAACTAACAAGGATGGCCAAGCAATTTCTTTCCCAGGGAAAGAATTTGCTGATTTGGTCGTTTGCTGTTCTGAGAGTTCGCATTTTAAGGGTCAGTGAAGAGGTGTTCGGTGGAACGCCTCTTTGAAGACATAATATAGACCAGCAAAAAGGGCTATTTACACAATGTATAGATTTGCAATTCAGAGACATGATAAACACAATGAAGAAAGACCTCATCATCATCTAATTTGCATGTCTATGAATCATCCTTATCTACTTCTAGTGCTAATCAGTAGTTAACACTTGTGGCAAATGTATTGCGTTTGCACAAGCATCCCCCTTATTCACTCTCCCACACCCATACACATGTTCAAACACAGACAGACAAACCATAGATCTTTTAGCTGTCCATGAGTTGTCAGAACTTTCCTACTGACTCTTTATTTTTTGACCCTGCCCTCATAAATCACAGATCCTTACCATCAGTCAATAATGCCAGGTGTTGAAGTTCCATTCTTCTTACTGTTCATAATGTGCAAGATGATACTACAACTGTTACTCTATTAACTTAATAAATGAGTCCTAGAAATACTGCAAGAATTCTCCCCGCTTTTGTCAGTTGTTCCTCCTGGCTTTGTACTGAAGCTTCACCCCGCATGGGCACACATAACTGCAGTTGCCTGTTATATGTACACCCTCGTAACCCATTGGGTGTTGTAGTCACTGGATCATGTCAGACATTAGTGTTTCATACTTCTTAGTATGTAAAATAAATCTGGCTGCATTAACTAATTATCTAGTGCAGTGGGTTAATGCTGCTGCTTTCTGTATTGAGGATGCAGGGTTTGAAACGTTTTGCCCATTTTACTTTACTTACATAGTTTTTGTTAACTGCTTAGTTGATGTTTTCAACTCTTCCTGGTGTTTAGCAGTGGTACATGGACTTAAATCCTCTGTGTGAGGTTGAGAGGTACAAGGTTTGAATCTGTTTAATGTATTTAAGACATACTATATAGAGTACCCCTGGTTTCTAATACTAGTTACCCCCAGCTCCATGCTGTCATCCTTCTTTTTTTTTTCTTTTTTCTAAGTACTTTTAAGGCACAGTGTTAATATTTATCTCTGGTGTCTAGTGCTCCTCTGACCCATGTCTTTTTCATTGCTGTTTGAGGCATGAAGTTAAAGACTTATCTCTAGTGTATAGTGTGAACCCCAATGTTGCTAGTTAGGGAGTGTGGAGGTGTGACTGCCACCCCACCTCACCCACACAAAATACACATATACACAAACATACACTCACACACACAGTCCACCCACTGGATCACACTAACAGACACACTCACACACAGACAAAATACCCTAGACCTAACTTGCCTTCTATTACAACTTCCCAGGCAGACACACACACTCACACAAACACTCATGTATGCATTACCACACATACATGCATACACCCCCCCACAATATCTGCCACTAAACTCCCTGGTACATACCCCTACCATGATAGGTGAGCATAAGCTTATGGCCTTGTCCGATTACAAGATCTGCTGTGAATGACTATGTTAATGTATGCAGCTGAGCAAATTTCTAGGTTGCTTGGCTGCATAAGTTCCTTACTGCAGGCATTTTCAGGGGACAGCTCATAGCTAATTAGCATATGCCTCCCCCCCCCGGAATGCCTCATTAGCGTTTAGCTTGGCTGCAGTGACAACCCACCATAGTGTTGCATGTTTTTGCACTAAAGAACCGTGGTAGGCTATCTCTGAATAGGAAATGGTTACTGGCAGGTGTACACCTTAAGGTAAGCTTTCTGAAGTAGCCCCAAATCTTTACTGCTGTTTTACAAACATATTGTGACCACAGTTAGGCATTCTGAAATGATCACTTGATGCATGCATGTACTGTGTTTTTATCCTTAACCAGCAAGTAATGCATTATTAGTTTAAAAAATCTATTGAGATGCCATTTATTTACCCATGTACTTGTTTATTGATTTATTATGTAGATTTTGCTAACCAGCTAAATCCACTTGAGTGATGTACCTTTGCAATGAATATCCAAAAAGAATTGTTCTTTACAACAGTGAATAAGACCAAAGTAAACTACTTTTTATCAATGTATAGTCTGGCGATGTTCAGAACATATTTAACAAGATGGCTGTCTAGTCAGTTTAGTCAATGTTATTTTCCTTACTCATTAAGAGGGAGAAAGTATTATTTCTCTCTCTCTCTCTCTCCCTATATATATATATATATATATATATATATATATATATACAGTTTGGGGTATGGGTTCTTTAACCTTATCAAAGACTACCAGGGTGAGGGAGGGCTTGCCTTGTAAAAAGTTTTTTTCTTTGTCTGTGGTTGGGACTGTTGCTATTTTAAGTTGCTTAAATATGAGACATTTTGGGATCAATGACTTACATGTCGATTAAACAAGACATAATTACTCATTTTAAGTCTGTAAACAAACAGTAAAATACAAAATACTTCAATTACTGATGGAGATATATTTGAAATCAGTTGTGTACATATTAGTAATGTAAGTTGGATACACCTTTATGAAACAATTTAACAAACATAAAGCTCTGTTTTAGAAAGAACATGTCCCTGAAGATTCTAATACACAACTTCTTAAATTACTCTAATGTATAATACATGACAGCCAAAGTCTGCCATATTTTAGACTGTATAAGTTTACTTACATGAGAATAGGTGGGTGCTTCTTTGTGTAGTTCATCTATCTGTGCACTGAAAGGTAAATTTATATCTGTTATTATTCCTAGACCATTATAGTTTTGTGCCTCCAAATTTTTTTTTTACTTAAAACATACTGACTGTCTTTCTTTGGGTTATCATAGTCTTAAGAATCTAATTTTATCCACACTGCCTGGTATTTAAGTAGGATACTATTATCATCTCACTAGTTATGGACAGAATGCGTACTTTGCCTTGGTCCTTGTTTTCAGTGATTTATTTCTAAAACATCATACAACAGAAATAACTATTATCTAAATTCTAAAGGAAATGCAACAACAAATATTTAAATGAAAAGTTTTCTTTTTAAAATCAAAGAATCAAACAATCAACAGAAGCTTAGATTAGATTGTATGTTAGACTGGGATTCTCCAGCTCATGAACTGCACAGCACAACAGAATACAGGAGCTATAGTTCAGGGATACACACTTTCCTGCAGTTAATTTCCTCTTTTTAATCTTTATTGTAAATTATATCTGGAATATAGTACCAGTAGTAGCTGTATTACTGTAGCTTGACAAATGGCCCACTGCGAATACCAGGATGAGGATACATTGTTTCTCAAATGATTGTTTATTTGTTTCCTATTCGAGTACCTTAACAGACTGCCTGTGTTTCCTGATGAAATAAATCAATAGTGTTACCCACTTAGAAGCACAGAAACAGATTTTGACTGCAGATAAAGAGACTGCTTCTGTCACCTAGTGTGTCTGTTCCCCTACTGATATGAAAGGTTACAGCTCCCATTTAATCAACAGATAATGTCCTCATGACAATAAGAAATCCATTATGCCTTTCCCAAGGATTCTTGAATTCCATCACTGCTTCTAAACTTGCTACACCTTATGGAAACCTGTTCAAGTTATCTACCATCTTTTCTTTGAATAAGCTTTCTTGCCTCTCCCTGTGTTGTTCACTTTGCATATTCATATTGTTTTCCCTTCTCATGTATCTCTATTTTAAAAAAATGGGATACACATACAGACTCTGTAGAGCCTCTGAGATAGTTAATATACCCCAAGATCACCTTTCTTCTGTGCTTACTTTCTTGAAGTCTATATGTTCTGTGCTTTTCTTGTTTCATTTAAATGGGTTCTAATGCAGACCATGCAAAAGCAAAGTTGATCTAAAATGGTTCCAATGACATGAATTATTTATTATCTTTTTATTTAATTTTTATTTAATATTAATATTTTATTTTTTTAATATTTACTGTAATATGATATGATTAGCAATAAACATGCAGTGAGACTATGCGTGTGTGTGTGTGTGTGTGTGTGTGTGTGTGTGTGTGTGTGTGTGTGTGTGTGTGTGTGAGGGGTATGTAAGGGGATGTGCCATAGTCTGCTTTTGTAAACAATTATCTGTCTTGACAGATATACAGTATAGAGGAATATAAGTGCAGGATACCCACATATTTCAGAACAAAGCCTACACATACACACACACACACACACACACACACACACACACACACACACACATACACATGCACTCACTCACAATATGTTTAGTAGTACAAGTAAATTCCTTGGGTCACTGTTTCTTGAATTTTGCTGTGAGAAGCAGAAACACATTTAGTAAACTTAGTAAGTTACTTTTCTTTATTTTTTCTAAGTTGTGTTTTGATCAGGAAAAGTAAAAGTGATACTCTAAAATCATAGCAGAATAGCAGCTGCTAGAGGAGATGAAAGATATTCTAAACATGCAAGTTATAGAGGAGCTGTAATAATAAATGGAAAAATTGAAAACAGACATGTCATGAATTTGCGAGGAAGATTGCTATTGTTACATACTATTATTATATAGTACTTTTTTAGGGTCCTATATAACTATGTCTAGCTGTACTCATTGATAGTTGATCATCTTTGATTCATGTTACTAACTAATTCTTACAGAGCTTAATGAGTGAACATTTTTCAATACTTAGAAATGTCACTGATGTTTGCTCATTCATTTAGTGTTGCTATATCTGGTACATTTCTCCGAGGAATTCATTGTAATTTAATGCACCAGTATTGCTGTACACATCACCCAAAATGTGTCTGTGAATGTGAGATTCTTTACTGCACACATGTAGTTTGTGTTTTCACTCTGTGAATTCATTTTGCCATGTCTTACTTTTCACAAACCAAATTATTAATGAGTTTACCCATCTACATGTTAGGAATTAAAAAAAGATTTGTTTTTAATTTTTATTTTTCATTCACATTTTAGTAGCTTTTGACCCAATGGCTTTACTTTGTGTCTAGAATATGATGACAGTGTTCACACAACTCTCTAAATAACTTTTTATCCCTAAGTCTTCAAAAGTATATTCAAACAAAATATTGCATTCTGCATCAGCATCTAGTTTAAATTCAACATTTTGCTTATTAATTCCCAGCATTTCTTATAAGAATAGAGACTTCATGAGTCTTGAATTTCAGTTGCACAATATTTATTCTGTTCCTCACTGCTGTCTCTCTGGTCTCCTTTACTAGTAAAATCCATCCTCTCAATGCTCTCTTTTCATATCCATTCTACTTGTATGTTATTTCTCATTTTTGTCTCCTTACTTGACTCACATTGTGTCTTATATTCATTCATTTCCTCAGTTAATTATTTTAAATATGTAACAGAACATTTCTACCTTTGCCTACAATTGCAACTTTTGACAAGGTCATGTGTATTTTTATTAAAAGCGTGCCCTTTTTTGATAATTTCTTATACAACAAACTATCCTGTCTCTTATTAATGAATTATGTAGCTTATTACTTTTATATTCTTTGGCTTCATTTTACAGTTCAGTAAACTAAGCATCATTTACTCAGTAGGATGTTGTGACCTCCTAAAGAATAAATGTTAAATAAATAGCAAGCTATATCTGGGCTCATAGTAGTCATTGAACTTCTGTCTTATAACTGCTAATTTATTTTTTCTCAAATTTCTTTTATTAAAATTAATAAATACTTCAAGGTTTCTTCCCCTGCAGAAATATATGCTGTAACCTTTTCAGTTTTTTTAGTTGGTCTACAAACCAAGAGGAATAAGCCAAATTTCTGAATCTAAAGCTTCCATTTTTCTGCTATGTGTCTATGCAGAGACAGAATTCCTAGTGGTTGGAGCTGAAGTATTTTTCCACTGAAAACTATACTTCTTTGCCATTAAACAAATACATTTCTTCAGTTCTGCAGGTTTAATTTTTCAAGAATGGCATGACGTGGGTGTTTGTTAGGATGGCGAGTAAACACCACTAATATTTTCGATACGTTTCTAGGCTCCTTGATGTGCCTGTTCAGATTGAACTCTCTAAAATATGGATCACATGACATGCAAATTGCTGTGGTTAGGTCAGTAGACTTTAAAGCTATAGACCTCATATATTTCATTTGGTTCTATAAATACATTTGAAATTTTTTTAGGATCCTTGGTGGTATATCATAAGGACCTTATGCATTGTTCTTACTCAGTTCTGAGTTTTAGAACATGTTAGCTGTCTTTTCCCTTCCCATTTAACCCCTTCCCACTCTGGTACTTTCCCCATCCCCCTTTCATGAAGAATGGGGCATAAAAGTCAATAAGAATATCTGCTTTGCCAGCATTCCTAGCCATGCCTTATTTGAGTAAGTTATATGTAGTCTAGTGCTTTATTTATTTATTTTCTTTCAAGATCTGATACAGGAATACTCCAGGGTTATTCTCAAATACTAAGTTCCTCAATAAGTAAACCCTTTTTACACATCTGACTTTTATTTTATTCCTTATTTTTCCATGTTTCTGAATTATTCATCTGGTGTGCATTGCACTATATACATCCACTGGCTTCTCAGTTTTCTTATTGTAGTCTGACTATGAATGGACTAAACTTTGCTAGTCCTTGAAGTCTCACTCCTGCCTGTTTTCCTTTTTATCTTTATTTACCTTGTACATAATGTCTTGCCTCACTTACAATTTCCCTATTCCTGTAGTCTGACCATTCTGCCATGGTTCAGCAACAACTGTCTTAGAACACCAATATCATGGTTCCTTTTATCATTTACCTGTTACTGTATAGACCTCTCCATTCATTATCACCATGTTCCAGTGTCACCATTTCCCTACCGATAATTTTGGCTTTTGACCCTTGTATCCACCCTTCAGATGCTGTTTTTCCATTGCCTCTGTTAGATGTGGTGCATATAACTTAAATACTAATGATCTAGCTAAAATGACTTGCATGTCATGTGGTAGTTCTAGAAGTCTTAGCTATAACTTGCTTTCTTGTGAAACAATGAGTGTTTTGCCCTGGCATAAGTATTATTGGGGGGCCACACTAGTAAATAAACCTGAGTATTTTCACACACTGAATAGTTTTGTTATAGTCAACATCTGCTGATGATGATTGAGTTGCAAAAGATATCTCAGATAGCTCAGAGGTTAAGTCATAGTATTAGCAACTAGTAGGCCTGTGTTCAAAACTTGGCTGGGAACAACTGAGCAACAGCATTATCTGTGAGAAAGAAAGGCCTGGTAATCTACTTCCATAACAGAGACCTTCCCATAGTGTTACCATTATTAAAGGTCAACTTAGGGGCATTGCTGTATTTATACATACCTATATTTAAAAGTGTCAGTGGAATAGCAGGTAGCACACTTGCCTTTGGTGCTGGAAGATCAGAGACTGTGGGTTCTATTTCCACCCTAGGTGCATGCATCGATTTCCAATACTGACATTACAGTGCAGAATAAGAGGGGCGTGGCATTCCTAAGTGTACCATCCTTCAGGTGAGGCATTAAACAGAGACCCCATCTTTCTGAGTTGGTGGTAGTTCAAGTAGATGTTAAAGACCCCATGGCACCTATCAAAAAGAGTAGGGGTCCTTTATTTATGCTGGTTGGGAGGTTGGCATAATGGTTAAGGTGATTACCATACAGATACAAGGTGATGGGTTTGATTCTGACATGGGGTAATTGGCTAGGCTTAAAATGGCCCAGAGAGGCAGTTAGCCTAGTACTAACCTATGATTCCTATGATTCTTATATTTAAAAGGAACAAAGAAAACTGCTGTAAAGAAGAAATTATTTTGCTAGACAGCTTTCTGTAGCCATTCACTTGATATAATGTCCATAACTGTGCTGTCCATATTTAACAATCAAATTGATTGTAGTTAGTGAGGGGGTAACATTTCAGGATCCTCAGGAATTAAAATTATTTTGGACAGATTTTAGTGGATTTCTGGGTCCATCCTGGGATGCAGTATAGCTGTAATATATTAATGATTATCACTGCCAATTGCTTTTTGAATAATTCATGAAATTCTGCAGGAAACATGTATGATGCTTTTTTGGTCTTTAATTTGTCTATTGCAAAACAGTGTAAGAAACCCCTCTGTATGGAAGATTTTCAGTCCATATATTTCTAGTTAATCACTGTATATTAATCAGATCAGGCAATAGTAGTAGATGTAGCAAATGTAAACTCGTCTTAAGTCAAAACAAAACAAAAAGTAATAATAGAAAATATATAATTGTACAGCATTACTAAATATTCGAAAGTAATCCAAGCAAGGCAGGCAGTCTGTTTCCAATTGAAAATCCTTTATTAAGTACACAGACAAGCGATCCAAGTAAAACAAAAATAGAGTAATAATTTCCTCACAAGCTTTCTATATATATATATATATATATATATATATATATATATATATATATCTATATATATATATATATATATATATACTTTTTATCAGGCATGAGTGGTTTATTGTGCTGTAAAACAAAGTGTTATTGGTACACATCTTAAATTCACATCCCTTCCCCCAGCAGTGTGACAGTCGAGCTGGCCCTGCCCTACTTAGTAGCTGTCATAATAATGGGCCGGATTCACGAAGGCTTGCACGGAGTCTAAGAGTAGTGTAAGACTCCATGCAGCCTTCGCGATCCAGGAACAGCCCACAGTCCGTGTAAGAGTCAAGCTAAAACGGCTCTTACACGGAGTGGGTGTGGATAAGCTAATCAACTCACTTGCAGCCGAATAGCATGCAAATGAGGCTGATTAGCGATCCAGGAAGCCCAAAACAGCTCGTGTAAGAGCCGTTTTAGCTGCAGAAATGTACTCAGTTGACAACTGAGTACGTTTCTGCAAACACGGCAATGGAGCCATGTCAGCTCCAAATAAAGGGTGCATATGTGATAGGCAGCATGCCAATGGCCAAATATGTGGCCATTGGCAAGGTGACCCCATGCAAATATATTAAAAATATAAATTTTTTTTTTTCGCCGATGTTTAAACCCAGCGCAGCCCCGCGCAAACGGGCTGCGCTGCATAGAACATAAAAACGAAGGTTTTAAACCTACAAATGTAGGTTTTATGCAATACATGGAATGTCAATGGAGGGACCAGCAGAGCAAAACCAACATGGCCACCGTGTAGTGGTTGCTAAGGGGGGAAGCTGAGTCTAAGAGATGTAACTAAGCATTAGTAGGCAATCTGATGCAAATGAGTGTAAGGATACTGAATTCCACTGTCACATAGCAAATGAGCACATTCTGAGTAGTGTAAGAGTTACATACGGGGGAGGAACAGAGTAGGAGATAGGTGACATCACAGGGGGGAATGGTAGAAAGAGATGCAGTTCATTGGAGGTTAGAGTTACATGACAGATGTCAGACAGATATCAAGGAAAGAGGTGTGCCACTAAGTAAACATGAGAAAGTCAAGAAATGGAAGGTGTACACTGTTGCCTACACCAAAGTTTCTTGCTGGACGTGTATGCGCACGTGTGCGCGCCACGAAGCGCGAGTAAGGCAGTGTGCGCGCGTGTAAGGCAGTGTGCGTGCGTGTAAGGCAGACTCAGCATGTGGGAGCGTGTTGGGAGATGTTTAACACCGTTTGCGCGGGCGTGCACGCGTTTAAAACCAAATAAGCAGATTCTGAACTCTGTAAGTATGTGTGCGCGCGTGTAAGCCACTGTGAGCGTGTTTCTGCTGGTTTGCACACGGCTCCACCCTGAGGAAACAGAAAGGAAAAAGGAAGCAACAGATGTAGTAGGAAGTTAGCAGGGAATACTGCTGGAGCTAGCAGGTGAAAACAATTAGATGCAGGCAATTACACAGGCAGAATACTAGGCCAGCCCAGCACTTAAAACTCTGCAAACAGCAGTGCAGAATGTTTCTCTCAAGAGACACTGCAAGACAGGAGTTAAGTTATCAGAAGTGAAAACTGAAAAAGCTGAACTCAGAGCAGAAATGTTAGGGGCTGCCATAGCTGTCATAATGATTCATAGGCGACTTGCTGAGGGTGGTGACAATGCAGATGGTGCCAGACAACCCACAGTGAGGAGACGGAGAAGAGTGTACAGGCCCAGGGTCACCTACCACGGGTTACATGAGCTGGAGATAGTAGAGCGCTATAGAGTGGACAGAGACCTCCTGCAGCAAATAGTGGAGCTGTGCAGGCCACGCCTCACACACAGAACCAACAGAGGGGAACCCATCCCAGTGGAAACCAAGGTATGTGTTGGCCTAAGAATACTAGCAACAGGTACCTTCCAGAGACCAACTGGCGATATGATGGGGATATCACAGGCATCAGCTTCCAGGGTACTGCACCAGTTCCTGGATGCCATGTCAGCACATGTCAGTGATCATGTATACTTCCCCAATGCCCGTGAGGTATTGGCCAGCAACATGCGTCTCTTCCAGCAAATAGCGGAATACCCTGAGGTAGTGGGTGCAATAGACTGCACGCACATACGCATCAAAGCACCAGCCAGTGAGCGGGGTAGGGCATACATCAACCGCAAGGGCTTCCCCTCCATCAACTGCCAGGTCGTGTGTGATGCCCAGGGCATAATAATGAATGTGTGTGCTGGCTGTCCTGAGAGCTACCACGATTCCCACATCTGGCATTTGACGCAGCTGTACCAGATATTTGCCAATGGGGACATCCCACACGGACACCTAGTGGGGGATGCAGGGTATGCACTGGAGCCGTGGCTGATGACACCCATCAGAAACGCACACACACCTGAACAGGAACGCCATAATGAGGCACACGCACAAACACGTAATGTAATAGAGCGTGTGTTTGGGCTGCTCAAGTCACGGTTCCGGTGTCTGGACACATCTGGTGGAGCCTTGCAGTACACACCAACTACATGTACCCAAATTGTCATGGTATGTGCTATGCTACATAATATGATCTTGTGAAAACAGCTGCAGCAGGACCAGCATAGGGCTGGGCCAAACAGCCCCCCACCATTGCCAAGGCCACCACAGGCACAGCGTGACTCGGAGGAGGAACAACCTGAGCCTGCCCCAGTAGGCAGAAGGAGGTGTGCCCAGTATGCCCTGGCCTTGGCAAAGAGGCAACGCATAGCACATACATTGGCTCAGTAGGAACCTTGGGAATGATACCCCTCTCTGACTCACTCATATAGTAACAGGGATGCCTAACGTGACACAACCTGCTCTCAAACATGTACAGGGAAGTGTAATATGCGCATCCGACAGAGGCAGCCCTGCAGCACCACCTGAGGCATGAATGCTATGTGTTAAGTAATGTAACGCCAAGTATCATATGCACACCTGAGGACCCTGACTAACATCCTACCCTCAACAAGCAGCATGCCACAACATGACAACGAGATGATCAAGTGCAACAATTGACTGAAGTATCGCAGTTAGTCAAAGGGGACCCAATGTGTGCCAGTCTGAGATGACATGCTGAGCATGACATGATGCACCACCTGCTAGGACTGGCGTGCACCTATCAGTGCAGGCCGTATGGATACTGGCAAAGGCTGTTGTCACGCACAGTGTGCCCTGAATAGGTAAGGCTCAAAACACAAACCTATCTCCATAGGTACCAGAAGGGATAAGAATAAGAATAAGATAAGGGATAAGTTGAAACAGCAAGATGCATGCAGTCTAAGCTCACCCAGTATGGAGAATGTTGATAACTGTGCTGTAACAGAAAACTGAGGCAAGGCTCACAACAGCACCCTAACACTACCAGGTTACACCTCATACTGTGCTGTACAGCCTCAAAACTTGGAACAAGCTACAAAAGGAGGGTGACTAGCAAGAATTGTCAAGGATAACCACACCCCCATGTTGGTACCACCACAAAAAGCAGCACGGACTAGCCATGCTCAAGTAACAGTGGCTAAAACTGCCCCCCAGTTTATAGCCTGCTACAGACTACTGGCCCAACACCAGGAACTGCATCCGGCCCATGCTGGAATACATGAATATATCAAGTCCTCCAAACCACATTATATTGGGCGACTGCAAATACCCAGACATATAGACTGGGAGCATTATACCAGCTGCAACAGTGTAGGACAAAAGTTCATCGAATCCACAAACCAAAAGGCCCAGGAACAACGTACCACCCCCACAAGAGGGGTAAGCATACTGGATGTGATAATCAGCAACATGGGTACGGGATGTCAAGATTAGAAGTGTATTGCTCACTGGTAAAACCAGACCATATAGTAATCACACTGGATATACAAATCCTGACCACAGTCCCTGGCCGGAAAACCACAGTGGAAAACATGTGCTAAGCAATATTTGCACACCTCCAAACTGATGTGGAATCCATTAAAGGTCCACACCTCAGAACCTGTAATACAGCCATTCCATGAACACTGCCAGGAATGCTTGGATTATGCAGTCCTAAATTAAAACAAGACACAGTGCCTAAATCTGGCATGGTGGACACCAGCCATAACCAAAACATGCAAGAGAATGAGGAAGCTACTACATGATAGAGCAAACATGAACAATGAAGTAATTACTGATCAGTAGTATGGCAATAAAATCTGTCCACACATGCAATCCACTAAGGCCAGCCACAACAAGTGGAATCTGTGAATCCTGAGGCAATGTTACACCTGCCCCAAGTACACAGACAACCCCAACTCCACCCAAGAAATACAAATATATGTGAGAGATGCAACCATCCATCCAAACTGGAGGCTGAGCTCCCTCAACTCAGTACTCCCAAAACAAGTCAGTAGGAGAAGGTAAACACACACCACAAACACATACCCACATAGACCTATCACAACTGCAAACCAAACACATAAACACAGAAATACATTCCCGGAGGCAGAAATCACAAACACAGCACACCAACAGAGGCCTCTAAAGCTGACACCCAATGAAACAGCCTCCAAACATAGCACATGCAACACATAGCACACAAAGCTGGTGTGCCAAACAGTCACAGGCCAGAAGGAGAAACAACATGCCTGATACAGTTGTAATAGGTGACTCCATAGTCAGACACACTGCTGTCCCGCACACCAGACTGAACAAGGGAAAGGGTACAGTAAGCTGCCTGTAGGCTGCCACAATATGCCACATAACAGAAATATGTAGGTCACTCCAAAGCAAGTAGAAATATGATGCAGTCATAGTCCATGCTGGTGTGAATGACCTGAGATATACTGCCCTAGACTACATGTAAAGAGACACAGATGAGCTATCTGATTATGTAGTCCAGGCCGGTATGACACTCACCGTTCGCAGCATCCTACCCTTACCAAGAATAATGCCACAGTACAAACACGGAATGATCAGTCATAGCAAGTAGCACACTTACTGGTGTCATTCCAAGGGGATCCAATGTCTGTCTGCTTGGGATGTCATGCTTGACAAGCCACGCAGCTGTCCTTAGGATGGCCTGCACCTGTTACCCCTGGGCGTCTGAATATTGGATAAGGCCTTTGCCACCTCCATAGAGCCTTTTGTAGGCAAGGCTGAAAAGACTGACCCACCACCCGAGAAAACATAAGTGGGAAGAAACATAAGGGAAATGCTGACCAATGCCAGATGTGTACACCCCAATATGCATGCTCCCGAGGCCATCCCCAGAATAGAGAACATCGATGTCTGTGCAGTGACAAAAACCTGCTGCAAGGCTCCTGACAGCACACTAGCACTACCAGGTTATACCACGTACCATGTGTCATGGCCCCAAAACCTGGAACAAAACATAAAAGGAGGGTGAGTATCCATAGGCAGCACAGACACCCATACGTCCAGGTAACTGACAATGCACAAGGCAGTGGAGTTCACCCATGTGCAACTAACTGTAGGCAAGACTGCTGTGCAGTCTGTAGCATGCTACAGACCGCACTCTCACACACAATAACCCCCCCCCAACCGTCCTGAAGACACTGGACAGTATGAATGTCCCACCAAATACCAAACAAGGTACCACGAATTACCACATAGGTGGTAAAGCATTATGTATGGAAGGAGTAACCAGGGACCTAGGGACACAAGTGGACAGTAACCTGTTATGTGACACCCACATTGCCAATGTGGCTAGGAAGACTGTCTACATTTGACACCGTATCAGGAAAGGAGTCACATCTACGGCAACAGAGGTCACTGTGCCCCTATACTTTTCTCTAATCACACCCATAATCTAGTACAATGCCTCATATGGGATCTACCATACCTGACACCTGCAGCAGTTAGAAAGACCTCAAAGGTACCTCACCAAGAGGATAAAGTGTCACAAATATATGTCATATGCTGCCTGGCTGTAGACACCCCAGCTGAATCCAGTCACATACTGCCCACACAGAGGCATTGCATGCCTGTTGTAGGAGGCCATGCCCAACACAGGAGTAATGGACATGCTCCACCCCAGAAAACACATATCCATTGGTGCTGCGAGAGTGAGAGATGTCAACCTCAACAAATAATGAAATAGGATGTGCCGGTGGGACAGATACATAATCCAGAGGCTCCCCACACCCTGGACCAGAATCCCACTCCATGTTAGGCAGAGCCCCTCACTGACACTGTTCAACAGGAATCTTGCCAAGTGGATGGATGATTGTAGAGTTACAGTGGGGGTCTTCACTGTGTCATGTCCAGACAGAGGCACAGCAAAGCAAATCATAAATGGCCATAATATCCACATAGCAAGGGGTCTCAAAAGCCACACACACTCTGGCTAGGCTAACAAATGCCCAGGGTGGATAGCCTAGTATGAACCTATGAACCTATGTAGATACAAATTGTACAGGACACTAAGGATAATCCCAAGGCTTACAAAACTGATGGTAGGAGCCATGTTGGGAATTCACAGATATGCCCTGAATCACACAAATACCACAAACACACACACATATTGCCAACATACATCCTGACAGGTGCAGTGCAAACCCCCACCCCACGAATGCAGAATATCTATCCCAGCAGACTGCTGGCCCCTGACATTGCAGATGCTGAGGTAAGACAACATCTCCAAAGCAAAACACACAGCAGCAATGGTATGAGATGGTGTCCTGGGCTTAGTGCAACATGGACTCTAAGATGAATGGAATGCCAAACCACACTACTGCTCAATGTCAGCCTTACCACAGAATATGTACCCAAAGAGCAGTGTACAACAACAGTGGTCCTTCTCAACAAAGGTGTTGCCTGAATGGATACTGAACAGTACTACCCCAGAATCCTGAGAAGCTCAGTTTGCACAGCTATGGAAAGGATCAGCATGTACCACAGACATAAGGATGTTGGGGATGTTGGGGACCTACTGACACCGGACCCAACCCAGTGTGGCCTTCTCAAGTGCAGATCCTGCCCCTAACCATGTTTGACTCAATTGAAACAGTCATTAAGGTCATTGATGAGGGCAATGTGCTCCACACAGTGTATCTGGACCTTGCAAAGGCTTCTATACAATACCCTACATGTTCAGTATAGATAGGCTCACCAGCTTAAATATAAACCCACATGTCAGTAGAGGGGTTGCAAACCAGACCAAGGACAGAACAGACATGGTCAGACATGCTTCAGCCATGTCAGACTACAAACCAGATATAACTGGCATCCCACAAGGCTTTGTCCTGGTATCTCCCTCGTCTGGTATATATGTCCCATAGGTACAGGCAAACATGGAAGGACTGTGTCCTAACATTTTTGCAGAGGACTACAAACTGCTCACCACATATGATCCACCAGCTGACACATGCATCCCACAAAAGGGTCACATAGAAACAGACAAATGGTGCCATAGCATTGTCAGCAAGCTAAGTGCAGAAACGTGTATAGTCAACCCCCGTGGATATACAGTAAGTGCCCACCAATTACCACATAGGTGTTAACCCATTATGTAGTTAACATGTAATGAGAGACCTGGGGACACAGGGTGATAGATATCCTGCATTGGACAAACATGTGGTGTAGTGTTTACAGAAACATACCATATACCCACCTAATCATGAAGGCTGTCAGATCTACATAACGGGAGGTCATTGTGGCTCTGCAGTCATCCTGCATCAGTGGTACAATCGACTACAATAGCCCCTGTGGGATGTACCTCAGCAGACACCTCCATCAACTGTAAAGTCCCCAACAGTACCTCATCAGGAGTATCAAACAGCCTGCACAGATGCCATGTGTTGCCTGTGTTGCTGGCATCAATAAACATGCTGCACCTTGTACAATCTGAATGGCAGTGAGCTATGCACATGAGAGACCTGAACCCCAGCACTGACTTACATAGGACAAGCTGTACTGTGTGATCCATAACACAGAAGCCACTCCCACCCATGAGTGAACCCTCAGCACAGGCTACCCATAGAGTCACTTATCAATCTTCCTCAATAGGAATCCTGATGGGTGGACGGAGATGGTAGGTTTATCCTGGGTATCACTGTCATGTCACAGGTAGACAGAGGCACAGTATACTAACCATGACATATGTCATGGCAAACTCCTCTTACAATGTGTGTTGAGGGACAAACACACTCTCCAACTTGCATTAGACATGGACTAGGGCACATCGCTAGTGTTTGCAATTGTACACCTATGTTGTGGAATACACTAACAATGTTGGACAAGCCTGGTGTAAGTAGTTCATATCTGAACAGAATGCAACATGGTCAGATGTACACAACTGGCCCCAACCAGGCTGTTGTGCCCACTATCGAAATGTAAAGCAGTGATAGCAGTAAAGCCCAGGATACTGTCCACAACAGTCAAAGTACTACCAGTACACTATACAGTACTACAGTGTTAGGTCAGTGTGAAAGGATGTTGACAACTGTATGCAAAGTATCCCATGCAAACACTGCAGGCACAGTATAATCCTGTTGTGTTCACACACAAATCAGTTGTACAGTAACTACACAACATGACACACAACCCACAACCATAAACGGGTGATAGTTGTTGAAGTTCACACACATCCACAAATGTGGTGGGCTGCAGAGTCCAACATATGGAATGCTCACACTGGGCATGCTCACACACTTTGACAACATGCCATGGGAAGGCTGAACTGGGCATGCTCACACACTTAGGCCAAATCTCGGTTTAGCAGTTGGACACACATATCTGGTATTGTTATGTGTTATGCCAGGAACCAACCACATTACAGCAGTCTGCCCAGTGCACACAGTTAAATGACTACAGAGACATATGTGATATAGTGGATCCCTCCCATATGCAAACATTTTCCACAGATGCAGAAGTTGTTCATACAAACAGGGAATGCTATGGCAATAAAGATATGCAAACAGTCTATCAGCAACAAATAATGTGCATTTGACAATTAAACATAATGGTGTAGAGGTCAACACTAGGCTGTTTGCCCTAGGGAATGACAGCTTAGCCATAGTGTGCTTGGTGTCTGCCTCCCCACAGGATGCACATTCCCCTTTCTAAACACAGATGATGTCAGCACCCTATAAGTACAGCAGGAGAAAAGAAACTTCCCAGTAATCCGAATAGCGCGCTCCGCTAATGCGTCCGTCTCAAGTGTCATAACATAGTTAGGTAGGGGTTTCAAATCCTGCAAATGCTCAGTGTGTGTGTGTGTGTAAGTCTGTGTGAGGGAAATGTCCCTTTTGGCAAATAGGAAAAGACACTACAGGATGCACATTCCCTTTCTAAACACCGATGATGTCAGCACCCTATAAGTACAGCAGGAGAAAAGAAACCTCCCAGTAATGCGAATAGCGTGCTCTGCTAATGCGTCCGTCTCAAGTGTCATAACATAGTTAGGTAGGGGTTTGAATCCTGCGAATGGCAAGTGTGTGTGTTTGTCTGAGGGGGTTTGTGTGTGTGAGGGAAATGTCCCTTTTGGCAAATAGGATAAGACACTACAGGATGCACATTCCCTTTCTAAACACCGATGATGTCAGCACCCTATAAGTACAGCAGGAGAAAAGAAACCTCCCAGTAATGCAAATAGCGTGCTCTGCTAATGTGTCTGTCTCAAGTGTCATAACATAGTTAGGTAGGGGTTTGAATCCTGCGAATGGCAAGTGTGTGTGTTTGTCTGAGGGGGGTTTGTGTGTGTGAGGGAAATGTCCCTTTTGGCAAATAGGATAAGACACTACAGGATGCACATTCCCTTTCTAAACACCGATGATGTCAGCACCCTATAAGTACAGCAGGAGAAAAGAAACCTCCCAGTAATGCGAATAGCGCGCTCCGCTAATGCGTCCGTCTCAAGTGTCATAACATAGTTAGGTAGGGGTTTGAATCCTGCGAATGGCAAGTGTGTGTGTTTGTCTGAGGGGGTTTGTGTGTGTGAGGGAAATGTCCCTTTTGGCAAATAGGATAAGACACTACAGGATGCACATTCCCTTTCTAACCACTAATGATGTCAGCACCCTATAAGTACAGCAGGAGAAAAGAAACCTCCCAGAAATGCGAATAGCGCGCTCTGCTAATGCATCTGTCTCAAGTGTCATAACATAGTTAGGTAGGGGTTTGAATCCTGCGAATGACAAGTGTGTGTGTTTGTCTGAGGGGGGTTTGTGTGTGTGTGAGGGAAATGTCCCTTTTGGCAAATAGGATAAGACACTACAGGATGCACATTCCCTTTCTAAACACCGATGATGTCAGCACCCTATAAGTACAGCAGGAGAAAAGAAACCTTCCAGTAATGCGAATAGCGCACTCTGCTAATGCGTCCATCTCAAGTGTCATAACATAGTTAGGTAGGGGTTTGAATCCTGCGAATGGCAAGTGTGTGTGTTTGTCTGAGGGGGGGTTTGTGTGTGTGAGGAAAATGTCCCTTTTGGCAAATAGGATAAGACACTACAGGATGCACATTCCCTTTCTAAACACCGATGATGTCAACACCCTATAAGTACAGCAGGAGAAAAGAAACCTCCCAGTAATGCGAATAGCGCGCTCCGCTAATGCGTCCGTCTCAAGTGTCATAACATAGTTAGGTAGGGGTTTGAATCCTGCGAATGGCAAGTGTGTGTGTTTGTCTGAGGGGGGGTTTGTGTGTGTGAGGGAAATGTCCCTTTTGGCAAATAGGATAAGACACTACAGGATGCACATTCCCTTTCTAAACACCGATGATGTCAGCACCCTATAAGTACAGCAGGAGAAAGGAAACCTCCCAGTAATGCGAATAGCGTGCTCTACTAATGCGTCCGTCTCAAGTGTCATAATATAGTTAGGTAGGGGTTTGAATCCTGTGAATGGCAAGCGTGTGTGTTTGTCTGAGGGGGGTGAGGGAAATGTCCCTTTTGGCAACTAGGTGAACAGACTACAGGATGCCCATTCCCTTTTCTAAACACTGATGATGTCAGCACTCTATAAGTATAGCAGGGGAAGAGAAAACCCCCAGTAATGCAAATAGCGTGCTCTGCTAATGTGTCCGTCTCAAGTGTCATAACAGTCAGATAGGGGTTTGAATCCTGCAATTGGCAAGTGTGTGTTTTTGACTGAGGGGGGTTAGTGTGTGTGAGGACAATGTCCCTTTTGGCAACTAGGTGAACAGACTACAGGATGCACGTTCCCCTTCTAAACACTGTTCAGCAGACGGCCATGGCTCTGGCACAAGTTGTCTGTTGCTATGATGCCCCTTTGGAAGATGCTTGTGTCAGCTGGAGAGTCGATTATGGTGGCCAGTTTGCAGTCATCTGCATATTTGGACAGCCACAGTCCATCTGTGTTGGCCTGTACCTCCAATAAATATATACCAAACAAGAGGGTCCCAGGACTGAGCCTTGTGGGACACAACCCGTAACTGTTATGGGGTCTGGCATGGCTCCAGCAATGCTAACCATGTGGGTTTTGTTCTTGAGCCACTGTGCAATCCATCTAGTGACATAGGGGCTTATATTTAAGCTGGTGAGCTTCCCTAGAATGCCCAAGTGGGGTATTGTTGCAAAGGCGTTTGCAAGGTCCAGGTAGGCTGTGTGAACCACCTTCCCCTCGGCAATGGCCTTGGTGACTGTATCAAAGAAATCAACCGGGTTACACCCGGTAGTGCTGGTGTGCTCTCAGTAGCCCTAAACCAGGCATCTGTTACTGCATAGATATCGATGTTTTCCATGCCAAGGAGTGTTTTGGGTGCATGCATCTGGAGGTTTAGACATCTGGCGTTGGGTAGCATTGCTCTTAGTGTCTTATCCCTTGTGATACCTATGAAGGTGGGTTTGTCATTTGAGCCCTGCCTAACATAGGCACTATGGGGGTAGCAAGAGCCTTTGCCAATATCTGAAAGGCCAGGGGTGACAGGTGCAGGCTGTCCCTAGCAAAGCAGGTAGTTCAACAGAAGATGAATGTGTGAAGGTGTAGTGCCTGTGATTAGTTAGCAGTAGCATATATGACTGCTCACATGGACACATGCCAGGCAGGTCATATGCACTGTGTCACAGGCAATGTACATGTGAACAGGACAAACAGTGACAACCTGTCAAGTGGGACATGGACATACATATAGTAGGGTATGCAGATGGCACTAGGAGTCCACAGAAGCTCTATAACTATGCATTGCAGGTGTGATCAGTATTCCAGGGTAATTGCAAGCAAACATGCATGCAAACAAAGATACAGTAAACAGGGCTCCATGTAGTCCATTGTACAACAAACAAGCTGTACCAGTTCCAGCAGGTAACACTGCAAATATGCAGGCACTATGCACATGTACATGGAAATACACGGGTCAGATGGCTAGGGTCCAGTCTCAGTGCACACAAGTGTACAGAACATGCATGTACTGTCAGGATGTACAATAACTGGATAGAAACCCATGTGCTCATACCTGCAGTAATACACATGTCAAATAACAGACACTGAGCCTTCACTCAGTGGTTCCATACTTAGTAGGATGTATGCTCCCTGGCCTGCCACCACAGTATCCCTGACATATATGGGGACTCTCCCTCCTGTGACAGTTAGTTATGTGTGTTGGGGCTGTCTAGCATGGTATGAGATGTGAGCATGCAGTGCTAGGGTGCTCCTGTGTGTCCTGTACCAGTCGTGTAGTACTGCACACATATCAACATCCTCAAACATCTGCATTGCAGAGTCTAGTGTGGGCAACATGCCACTTGCAATTTACATGTCCATCATTGTGTATTACTACATTCATTACCCTATCCCCTGTGCTACCTATGTATGTAGCCTTCTGTTGACATCATTACCACCAGTATGCCAACATGTGCAGATGATACACTATGGTACTTACCATGGGTGTAGACAACAGGACATGACAATCACATACTTACTGCATCAGGCATGCTGTGATATACCCACAATTAATTCAGCACACAGTACTGTTAACAACATGATACTATTACTACACATCTATGTGGTCACCCTGTGCATCAGCAACATGTTAACCTGTACCTGCACAGTTGTTACAGATTGCAGGAGGTGGCACAGTTTCGTCATATGCACAGGGTGTGAACTTGGTATGCCTGAGTCAGCCACCCATACCACCAATTGACATTTATGTGTATGTGTGTTGGTGAGGGACAGCAGTAGAAGGTGGGGCAATGTTGATGCAGTGTGTGCGTGTATGCGGTAGCCCTAGGTGTTGTCAATTTGCATGTGTGTATGGATGCACACAGTTCCACCTCATGGCTGCCATATACTGGTGTTTGTGGACAGCCACAGACTGTACCTGCCAGGTCATACAGATCAGTGTCTCTGGCCACGGACACGGTACCTGTGCCTTGCAGGGGTGCTACGGACCGTATCCGGTACCAACCCAGACTGGGTAATGTCATCAGAAGCAGGTGTTCGTTGACTGGACACAGATCCCTGTCGGGCCTGGCCAGAGCCACGTGCACGTGGTCTCCTGGGGCGGTCTGATGACAGCACAGACCCATCATTGCTGGGGCTGCTGCTGGCACTACGGGGGCGGCCGCAGCCCTGTTGTCATCCGCGCCGACTGCCAGCTGCTGCTGTTGCTGGCATACGGCCACGTCGACGCCTCAACAGCCCACCATCACCCTGGCTCATGGACATGTAGTTGTGGAACCGGTCTAATATGTCCCCACAACGTCTGTCTATGACATCGGTGAAATCACGGATGGCAGCCGCAATGTCATGCATACTGTCAGTCATGGCTGTGCGACATGCTGCCAGCTCACTCAGACCCTGTCTGGTGTACCGTTCCATACGTGACTGTGCCTGCATGACAGTCCGAAACATAGCTGAGGTTGTAAGACCTCTGTGGCACGTCTGACAGGGGCAGTACGCCCATGGATGACCCACGAGAACCCCTGGACATCTGTCTGTGTGGTACCATCTCTGGGCCATGCCCATGGCTGCTGTGTGGGGAGGCATGTGCCACAGATACCACATTACCCTGGTCAATGCCCACTGTATGCTGTCCATCACCTAGGGACAGTGGTGACAAGGGGTGTATTGGCAGGATAACTGTGCGCATTGATGGGGTCGACAGCTGTGTACTGTCAATCGGCTGACCAATGGCGGACCCTGGCATACCTTCCTGTGCCATTACACCGATGTCATCATTATCAGTACCCACGGCACCTAACTCAGGTTCCCTGCTACATGACACCAGAGCAGCAACAGAACCTGTGGGAAGGAAACAGGAAACACAGTTTACAATGTCTACACATTACCAGCGATGCACACATGCACAGGTGCACACATGCTCACCTGCACAGGTGCACACATGCACACATGCACACCTGCACACCTGCACACCTGCACACATGCACGCATGCACACCTGCACACCTGCACAGGTGCACACCTGCACACATGCACACATGCACACATGCACAGGTGCACACATGCACACGTGCACACCTGCACAGGTGCACACCTGCACACCTGCACACATGCACACATGCACACTTGCACACCTGCACACCTGCACAGGTGCACACATGCACACATGCACACATGCACACCTGCACACATGCACACATGCACACATGCACACATGAACACAGTTTCACACAATTGTACAGTACTCAGTATGCGTGATATCAACACACAGACACAGACACACCTACATGCATACAAAGAGCACTACTAAGTGAGCCAAATAGTACTATTACTATCAACACTATTACAGGAATTGTTAATACACACTCACCAGCATGGATAGGCTGCAATGCAGTTATACCAGAGGGTCCTGCAGACATGAAGAAACTAATGTCAGTGGGCACAACTGTGCCATTGTTACTGAGTATGATACAGGTCAGGAGTACAACAGTCGCCTTTCACAGGTCAGCAGCTAATATTGAGGATATCACACTTGCACATTAAATACTATGGTGACAGCTACAAACCAAGGACACACCTCACACATGCATTAACTACCAGTGTACACAACAGTCAACTATACATATGACATATTACCTGCACATTCACTGTCTTGCTGCTGTGTGGCTCCAGCCTCCATCATGATGCATGTCTGCTGCTGTTGTTGTTGCTGGTGGACTGGAGCCACTACACTCAGGAGTAGTCCCTCCAGTCTGGTGAGTGGGGGATGTGTAGCCACCCCACCACCTGTGGCAACCTGTTGCCTGTGGATATCTGACGCATGCTGACGGACATGTCTGATTAAATCACTGCAGTGATGTCGTACCTGCTCATATGTCCTATTATGCGTGCCTATATCATTTACCCGACGGACAAGGTCTTGCCGCAGTGCAGCCCTCTCCTGCTGATTCTGGTTGGTGCGGGAAAAGAGTATTGCATAGTCCCGCACCAGGCTCTGGTGTATCTCCTCATCCTCAGCTGTGGAGTAGGTGGGGTTCCGGAGGGCCATGTACCTGAGAAAGAAAATAACCTGGTATCAGCAATATATGTCAGCAGACTTTGGCACACATACTACACATGCTACTCAACTGTTATGATACAACATATCTCACATATGTAGCATCTGTCTGTCTATTGGTGGATACACATGTAGATGGCCAGGTATCAGTGCTCGGCCAGCAACTGTGCAACAGTACCTGGCAGACTCCATACGACATATTACCAAACACCAGCAGTCAGAACACCGATTCAGGTCAGAAGCACCTCCTCACTCTGGGGGTTTGTATCTAGGTACTGTATGGCCTACATCGGCAACTACTGTGGGCTGACCACACACTGATTGCCCTGGATATACATATCCCACCTCCACCACCAGCACAGATGACTATAGTGCATAACATTACAGATACAAACTTTACACTTTGTAGCAGTGATATGGTATCCTTACAGCCCACTGGGCCAGTGGCAGATACAACCCACAATTCTGACCCCTACACAATTGCTTTCTACAGACATCTCCAAGAATGCATGGATCATGCAATCCCATATATGACCAAGACACTCTCCACAAAGGGACAGCATCCTGTCTGGTGGATCCCAGCCATAGACAGATTGTATTACAGAAGATGTAAGCTACTGCAAGACAGAGCATCATTCACTGAAGGGAGGGCATGTCTGAGCAGCACTGGTAAGGATCTATTTCCCATCATACTGACTACATGGGCAACGTTGAGAGGGAATTCAAGAGTGACACTACAGATGACCAGGAGGCCTTCTTCAGTTATGTTAGCAACCTGGTCAGGAGCCATCCTCTATGCCCATAGCTAGTACACAACACATATTTCACTGACACCACAGATATCGACAACATTGTGGCAGACAGGTTCAGTGCAGGTGTCACCCCGCCCTCTCCCCTGTAATATGGCATAGTTATCCCAGCTGACTGTAACCTCCCCATCATCACAGATGTCCAGGTGAGAGACACCCGCAGGACAGCAGAATACACAACATGGATGGGACCTGATGGTATCCCCAGTTGCATGCTACATAACCTCTGACAGGAGCTAAACACACATATAGAAGTGCTATGTAACACTAGCCTGACTACAGGATATGTACCTGTACACTGGCGCACAGCAGCAGTGGTTCCACTCCATGAAGGAGGCACCTCACCATACCAATACAATACAACACAATATATTACATTACAATACAATACTATACAATATGCTATTGCCCCTGTGTCTACAGCAGCGTACTGTTCTGCTACCCTGACCATTGTGACACATGTGGTGTGATGGTACCTGCTGCCGTCACACAGTTACACAGGGTGACTCATATGGCATATTACCTATCTGACTAACATTCAGCAGGGGTATGTGTGACATGTACTCATGGGGAGTCTCGCTTCTTAACACTGTGTGGTTTATTGCAGGGTGTGTCTTATCTGTGAGTAGGAACTCTTACCTCCACATGTGCACACTATTGCAGTGGCACGGACGACACACAGCAGACATTTAGGTTGTGGATGGTGGGAGGTGTTACTATGGTTGTTGGACATCTGTCATGGGTGTGACCTCCATATGTAAATCTGGGAGTGGTAACCTCTATGTGGGTAGCATATGTGTACTCTGTGGTGTTGTCAGTGTTGTACATGTCACTGTGTCCTTCTCCATATCTGTTGCTGTCATGTGAGGTCCATACCATGGCATCCATTATGTGGTGTGGGGGTACACCGACCTACATGTCCATACCTGACTCACCATGTCTGCGGACACATACCATGTGCAGGTATTCCAGGGATAGTGTGCCACTGTGACTATCATTGGGGCCACTATTGTACACATGTCTGACCCTGCTCACCCCTGACACATGCAGTGGTGGGCGGCCAATCACATATCTGGTGGTTACTGGTGTAGGTGATCTGGAATGTGGTATGATACTCCGGATTTGACACTGGTGTTCACTCCATGCCTTTGTCACCAGGCACCTGTTGCAATACATCTGTACACATGTGCCTCACTCAGACTTTATATGCATCTCTCTCTCTCTCTATATATATATATATATATGTATATAGATATATCTATATGTATATATATATATATATATATATATATATATATATATATATATATCCGTATACATATACACATATATATATATATATATATATATTGATGTACATATATTGCTATAGATGTGGAGGGGGAGGCACAGAGGGGGTGTGAGTGACAGGGGGTGGGACAGGCTGTGTTGCAGGTCAACATATACAATCATACCTGTAGGTAGTCAGATCAGTCTGTCTATGTATATGTATCTACATATATCTATATCTGCATGTGTGCATTACATAGATATGTTGGTACAATATTCTATCGACATCTGTCTATGTATTCCTACATCTTTCTCTCTATGTATGTATACATATATGCATATCATATATATATATATATATATATATATATATATATATATATATATATATATATATATATATACACATACATATGTTGACATACATACATATCCATATGTTAGACAGGTATATCAACATATTTGTCTACCATACTGTATACACACACTAACATACTGCTAAACATACATAGCTGTGTAACCTAATTTGTACATGGCACTACAACCTACAATCAAACAACATTGATATGTGCACATAGATGCTCTCACATACAAATGTATGTACAGCCTTCACTGATAGTTGCTGTATGTCTCCTGCCCTTTACACATCTTCATATACATATGGATACAGACCAATGACACATATGGAGGGTTCACAGTATGTACACCTTTATAGTATTACTTTACATTACCTGTGTTTGTCACAGCTGCTTCTGCTGCTGTCTGGTTCTCTGTCCTGCTGCTACACTTCCCAGTTGTCAGCTTTCAGGTAGCTGTTGCTGAACAATTCATTTCTGTCTGCTTAATTGCAGTTTTCTCTGTCGCTCTCTCTCTATCTGTCTCTGTCTGTCTCTCACGTCCTTCTCAGGGTGCAATGAAAGTATTGCATACGTGGACATGGAGTACAGCATACTTTTGTAGGTATCTGCATATGCCCATGTGATGGCCTCTGCACCAATTGTTAGCCAGCATTTACTAATTGCATGCAGCCAGTTGTGTACTGATTGCAGTTCTCACTGTGATTTCAGAACAGTGCTATAAAAAGGTGTGTGAGATAGGCGTAGCCCTTTCAGATGTTAAGGGCAGGGACCATGCTGTTATGCTGTGGACAATGTTCTGTGAGTGTAAAGGTTGGTATCTCTCTCATATTTCCAGGTGTGTTGTAGATTAACATTCCTCCATTCATTTCTCCAGTTTCCTGTACTAACTGTGTATGTACACTGACAACTACAACTACTACTATTGTTAATGTGTGTGTGTGTGTGTGCTTTCCTTTCACTTTTGCTTGCACTCTGTTGCTAAGGCTTCAATAGTTGCCCTTTACAGTCACTACTTGTATGCCTGCTAGGTGTCTTGACTGTAGTGTGCTGCTGTAGCTTTCCTATTTTCCATGTACATTCACACACTGGAATGCTTGCTATATCTGCTAGGGGGTTACAGCATGCAGTGTGGTCTGGCCATGGTGTGGGCCTTGACATCTATTAGGGTATTTGAGTATGCTGCTGAGCAGGCCCCAGAGACTTTCATGTTCATCAGTTATGTGCCTCATGGAATGGTACATATCAGTGGGGTACACCCATTAAAATGTCTGGTATGCTGCAGTTGTGACTGTGGGTTAGCATGAGCATATGTATTACTACACTTTTTCTGCCATGGGAGTGGTGAATACTTTCCGGACTCCATAGTTACCATTGCATGTGTTACACCTTTCTGCCTACTGTTTGTACATTTCACATGGGGTCTGTAGGACATCCCTGTAAGACATTCACTGTTGCTATGTCTAGGTTCTTAACTATTCAAATATGGTGGTGTTGGACCCGTCATGTGTACAGATATTTGCAGGCTGTCCACATTTCTGCCTCATAATTTGGTCAATATCTCATGCACACCTTTATCTGGCAAGGCAGTCTGGGCTCAAGTCAGAATATGGTGACAAACATTCAAGTTCCAGACGGCATACCCTTCCAAACATCCCACAAGGTGTAGACCCTGTTACTTTCTGAACTGTCTGCGTTTGTTGTAACTTTATTTGTAATGTGTCCCTGGTTTTAGGCCTTTGCTCCACATATTTTATTACTTGGTCCGGATGTGTTCCTGTAAGGGGTTGTGGGGTATGGGCAGTGCTTATCCTGCTGTGAGTATGTGTGTGTCTTGCAAGGTGCTATGGTGACATTATTACCTACTAGCTTCCAACTAGCATGGCTGTTTCTGTTCACACACTACTATTATGGAAATCCACCAGTTTTGTTTGTGATTCTAAATGTCATGCTTTGTGTACTACACATCTATATTCCCTTTACATTCATTCCTACTGTTACATGATATATTTACTTTAGCACAATGTTTTTATATAAGAGTCATGGCTTAGTGGTAAGTCATGCAGGCTATAGTTGCCAAGGTCCTGGGTTCGGGACTCACAGTGGGATTTTATTTTTCTTTTGAACTGAGTACAGGACCTGTCAATCAAAGTGCCTAAGGCACTTTTAAGCAGTTGTAACCGGGTTAGCACTGGTTTGCGCGGAGCTCACGCATGTGCACTGGTGGTTAGCTCCGCGCACACAAGCGCACACCTGATTACAACCACTTAAATGTGCTTACTCTTGCACACCAGCTATTTTCCTTGAAAGAAAAGAAAATGGGGAGACAGGAAAGTGGTGAAAAAGGGGTCACAAAGAGGGTAAGACAGTAGGGAAACAAGCTTGGGATGTGCAGGAGGGATGTAGGTAAGGCCCATAGCTGCCCATTTCTTCAGCAGCAACAGCTGTGCATATGTATGTAATTTGGTGTGACATTTGAAACCTTCCACCCCTGAGAGAGGTGTCAGGACAACAATAATACTTGTTGTACAGCCAATTGGAATTGATAGGTTCCATGTCCAGTAGACATGTGTGCGGAATGGGCAGCTATGTATGGGGCGTAATTTTTTTGTGGGTACAGAGTGCCCTTTTTTTATTTAATTTTTCAGGTGAGAGTGGTATGTCAGGTGAAGGTAGTCGGTACAGCTGGGGAGGTAGGTTGGGTAGGTTAACAGACAAGACAAACAAGACGCATACAGTGGCGGTGTATGACACGTGTGGGGGGGTTACACAATTGACGGGTACGGAGGTTTGGATATCCAGAGCCCATGAGCCCACAGATGGCAACAGTGGAACTGATATCCCCACCCATAGGCAGTTGCCACTGTTCCTTCACTGCCCAGGACAGGGCTGTGCTGGGGGCTGTGTAGGCGGGGCAACGGGCATGCCCGTTAGTTGCGCCACCCGTGCCTCGAGCTGGCGTAGGGGCTCAAGGACAGAGTCCCGAATCTCCCTACGCACCACCGTCCGGATGCTACGGAGGGTGAGTGGTGGATCTCCTCCGACCACACTTGCAGAGGGGGGGCGAGCCCCATCCCCTGCAGCGCTTCCACCCGCAGGTGGCACAGGGCCACCGGAGGAGGGTCCGGACTCGGCACTAGTGCCAGGTGCACTCGCCAGCTGCGGTGGGAGAGGTGGGTCCGCTGGAACCCGCCTTCCCTGTCGTTCTATGTTTTGCTTTATGTCATGACAGTTTGGGTTAGTGACATATAATACCATTCACAATTAGTTGTAACAGCATGCATTAGTATTCCCATTAACCAAACACCCAGATATTCACACCATTGAACAGCGTGCATAACACATGCATAATTTGAACAGTAATACACAGTCCAACAACATGCAGGGTTGATTGATGGCAACAGGCCATCAGGTGTGGATGTATGAACAGGGCGGATGCATCAACAGACATGCAAATATATATGACCCAACAGGACAGACGTCCAGGGGTGGTAATTGTGATTGCACATACCATTTTCACATGGAATGGGTTATAGGTGGTTAGAGGGTGGGGTAAATAAAGTAATATTAACACCTTCAAATACAAATACATATGCTGTACATTTCTAATAGCTACAGTTATATACACACTACTGTTCTAACTACAGTGTCCTATATGTTAACTACTTAACCTTGCAGATGGGACTGTTACTGCAACATCAATCTACATTTTATTGCTGTTCATACACATTCATATCGAGCTTTGTTCAGATACATCATCCTGTTACCTTTGCTTTATATACTTGCAGACAAGTGTGGATGTTTGGTATATCAGACAATCATCCTATCTGCGTATTTCAGACTGGGAGCAACATATCCAGATTTTGGTGTACACATTCCACATGCAGCAACACTTTGAACAGATTTTGCTGTTTGGTTCTGAGTCTCACATGCATTTAATTCTGTCCTAACTGCAGTATAGTTTATTCAGGGGTTATTACTACTGTATTGCTGTATTCCTGACACTTTCCCACACTCTCTCACTTGCTTTCATGTTACTATACCGACTGGTACTTCTAGGCTTTATTGACATGTTTTAACAGTAGTTATTACAGTTCTTTCCAGCAGT
This sequence comes from Protopterus annectens, assembly GCF_019279795.1. Classification (NCBI taxonomy): domain Eukaryota; kingdom Metazoa; phylum Chordata; order Ceratodontiformes; family Protopteridae; genus Protopterus; species Protopterus annectens. The sequence continues at coordinate 1,027,480,371 of NC_056748.1, read as the reverse complement.
CTCACTTCTGTCATGTTTCAGTATTTCCACAGGGATATATTTCACACATGTGATTTCATCCTCTTCTGCAGCTATACTTTACATGCTGCTGCAGGTTGTGTACTATTTTCTTACAGGCAGGGCAGTTTTATTTCAAAATATATGTTGGACAGTGTCATGTTTAGTTTACACTTACAGGCTGGGAACTGTTGTAATCAGGCAATACTTGCATACACTTTCACACTGTTACTTGCAGATTTAATTCCTTCCTGGCTACACTGCACTCTTTTGCTGACTGTCATACATTTATATATCTTTACAGTTACTAGTAGTGGATTACTGACCTGCCTGGTGGCGCAACCGCACCAGCCTATCGGCATAGGCTCTGCGGTTCGCAGAACAGACACCTGCAGCTGTAATATAAATGAAGTAATATTGGAATACACATCTCCATAATTTCAGGTAGTTTATCTTTCTACATACATAATTAATTGTTACTTACTCAGTGGTGGGGCGTTGGGTGATTGCCGGGCCTCCTGGATCCAAAGGTTCAGTTGGTCCTGCTTGCGTCTCTTCAGGTCTGCATGGTGGTGACGGACCTGCTCACCTGTCCTTGGAATTCCTGTGGCACTGGTGAGTTCATGAGCCAACTGGTCCCACGCCTCAGCCCTGTACGCTCCCCAGAGGACCTGGCCCTGCATGAGTTGGGCCTCATGGTTGTGGACTAGGAGCCAGGCCATGTACCTGGACTCCTCAATACCCCACCTCTGCACTCGAAAGCGACTACCCTCTCCTACACCTGACATTCTGCCTGCAGGTCTGTTCTACAATCGTTTATGCTGTGTATTCCCGCCTATGGGGCTTATATAGTCCGTTTTTCCCACACATATCTGTGATTGGCCATTTTGGAATTGTATCAACTTCAGTAAACCTGCATTGTCATGCTGTAGTTTGTATTCATTCCTATATATGAGCTATTATTGCATTTCTAGGTACTGCTGTCATGGCTTAGTGGTTTTGTACCTTGACTATGGTGTATAGTATCCTGGGTTCGAACCTGGCCACTGCTTTTTATTTTTCATGACTGTCTAGACATGTTGAGGGGTGTGTCTGTGTAAAGGCAGTTTTGATACGGCTTGCTCACCGTCGCCCGTCGGTTAGCTTGTTTGCGCTGTGCGCAGCTCCGCGCAAATGGGGTAAGCTGGTTTAAGCCTCATTTGGCTATCGGCACGCATATTCCGCTCAGCTCAGTTAGGAGCACATATATTTAGCATGGTAAACCACTGCTCAGCTACGGGCACTCAGTTTGCACCAGTTGGACCAATGCTTATCTATGGGCACATAAACTCACTCTGTTGTACTGTAGCTCAGCTATGGGCACATCTGGCAGTTTATATTCATTTCTTAGCTCACATTTATTCAATATAAATGGGATATTTCATTGCATTTTACATATATTCTGGTTTTATGTGTACATATGTGTCAGGGACTTGTTTCCTGCTTATTTTGCAAAAAAAAAAAAATTTGTGTTGTGGGGGCTCGAACCATGCATGCCTGCTCTGCAGCCAGCATCTCTACCGCTACGCTATTGCTTCCTGGCTTATTTTGCATATTTAGTTCTTATATGCTTTCCCATTGACTGCTAACTGTAGCTGCGCTTACGCACGCGCAAACGAGCGCACTCACGGTTAAACATCTTTACAATTTAAAAAAAATATGACATGTTCATTTAGATTGTTTTATGTTTAATAGTCTGTAGGGGCAGGTGTTGTGTTGTGTTTATTCACATTTCCGTGGACTCTGTTGTGGGTGTCTACTTTGGGCACTTTTACACTTCTGGGGGTGTGTCCGCTTGCAGGGCTCAGCCTACGGACACGCCCCCTACTGTCTTACACGGACCGTGTTCGACTTAGGTGTGATTCAGCATGCTCTCATGAATATGCAGAGCATGCTGACATCACTCCGTTTAACTGCAGCCACCGTGTAAGAGTTATAACTCTTACACGGAGGCTTCGTGAATCCTGGGGAATATATAACCCATATGTACTTTAAATACAAGTAATGATGTGGTACCTCTTATTTAACCAAATTATTAAGTAGATTATTAAGTCTGTGATTTTATCCAAGACAATATACTACATGGCTGGAAATATATCAACCTTAGTTCATTTGGCAATCAAAAAATATATATAAATATATACATATACATTTTGCATGTAAAAATCAGTTTCTATTTTCATAACCTATTGTTAACAAAGATCGCTTTTGTCCTTCTAGACTTCTTCAGGTCTGTGTACAAGAACCCTAAAAAACTATATAATTGTATAATTAGTTAGTATTGTCATTACACATCATTTTGAATAAAGTGGAAAGAAGAACCAGAAAAAAATAAAAATAAGAAAAAAATGTATGTATGATGATGGAAACAAAATATACACTTACATTTCAACTGATTTAAAATGGTATTTAAAACCAATTTGTAGAAGAAAATAAAATAAAATAAAATACAATTAGTCATGTAAACAATGTGGCAATTTTCTAAGTTCCAGTGCACTTTTAATAGAACAGTAGTAGTTTAGTCCAGGCTTCCTAAAAGAGTTCAGCTTTAATTGCCACATGAGTTCATGTTTCTCCAGAATATTTGGGATGTCTCCTTGAAGATCACCCATGTGTATGTGATCCAGGATCTGGAACTTAAAACCTGCGTGTCTTTTATGAAGAGAAAGGTGTTTGGCTAGTGCATTATTTTTACATCCAGAGCGAATTTCTGACAGATGACATAAAATCCTACACTTGAGTTTATTTACAGTCTTGCCCACATAGAATACATCACATTCATTGCACTGTGCCCTGTAAATTACTTTTTTTAGTGTTACAGTCACCCCCTGCACTGGTTTTAATGATTTTCTTTAAATAAGGGCAATAAAAACTATCACCTTGCTGTATAAATATACAAAATGTACAATTAATTTCACATCTTTTAGTGCTTTTCTCATATGGTCTAGGTTTAAATTCAATAAAACTTCTAATGTTCCTGGCCTTCCTATAAACAAATGATGGGGCTTCACCTAACTCATGCCTGATAAAAAGTATATATATATTTAGAAAGCTTGAGAGGAAATTATTACTCTATTTTTGTTTTACTTGGATCGCTTGTCTGTGTACTTAATAAAGGATTTTCGACTGGAAACAGACTGCCTGCCTTGCTTGGATTACTTTCGAATACTTAGTAATGCTGTACAATTATATATTTTTATTACTTTTTGTTTTGTTTTGACTGAAGACGAGTTTACGTTCGCTACTTCTACTACTATTGTCTGATCTGATTAATATATAGTGATTAACTAGAAATATATGGACTGAAAATCTTCCACACAGAGAGGTTTCTTACACTGTTTTGTTTTTGGACCCACTACACTTTAGTGGGTTGTTTTGAGACTTCGGGGATACCACAGAGATTACTTGTAATTTGTCTATTGCCTTACACATTGATCCAGTACAAGCAAAGATTCAGGAAGCTGGACCTTCTTTTCTTCAGCAGCTTCACAAAGTGTATAAAAATAAAATCTGAAGCAAAAGTTTAATTATGTAGAGTCCAATAATATGATTAAAAAAACATTAACAATTTAATCTGACTTGGTAAGAAGATTACATTTACTGGTTAGACTGCTGTTATAATTTTTTTTTTTTTTTAAGAGAATCTTGCGGTTTATCAGCTTTTGAACAAATTCCCTAAGGCATTTGCATTATAGTAATGGTATGTTTTGTTATCTTGTTGTTAAGTCTTAAGATCACGACACAGCAGCTTACAATACTTTTGTTTAACTTTAGGCAATTTATTGTAATATTTTTGAAAATTTATTTGCAAAAGTGTATCAGACTTGTAGTTTACTCTAAGCTGCTCTTTACCTGCTTTTTTAGATTAACATCATTCAAGATATACCTATGCATTTCAAATAGGTAATGGTGTTAAACGTGGTCGGTTGTATCAGTTGTAGGCTGTTTTTCACTCTAAAAAAGGACATTTAGTCATTAATATATGTTCTAAAATAAATTTTGATGTATGGAGTCAGATGCTCGAAATATATCACAGGCACCTTAATGATAAATCTCATTTTAGCATTGTCAGATCATAACCTATAACTTCATTTAAATTTTGTTAACTACTCAGGCATAGTATTTGTTATAAAGATGCAATATATGCTAGGGGGGGAAAGTTTTACTCTCAAGATCCCAGTGAATATTTTTTATGTCTGGATTTTAAAGCCTGCAGCAAATGATCCAAAAGGAAGTCCATATGAAAGAAAAATGTTGATGTATTGAAGTTTTTAGTATGTTGGAAGATACCTGCTAGTTGTGTTCTTTATAAGATCCATTATAGTACTGAAATCACCAACACGAATTATGTTATCTGTCAAACAGAAATCAAACTTCTCCCGTAATACCTCCAACGATAAATCATAATTTCTGAAGAAATCATATATTAAATTTAGATTATAATATTTTGCTCTTGATCCAAAGTGAATAACTAAAATCCTTCTGTCTTTATCCTTTTTAGTGTTTAATCAATTGAAAATGTTGTCATTCTGAAGTAATGAAACCATTCATTTTCCCTTCTGACAGTTTGCAATGGTAATCCAGAAATTAGTTTTTAATTTTTGAGTCCTAATATGAAAATCATGACTTTTAAACTGGAGCTTCTGCAAACAACATCTAACCCTTTGTAATTAAAGGTAACGAGAGGCATTACTCCTCGGTGTGGGGTGATTGTGGTGATTAATATTCAGAGATGAGACATGTAAATCCTTCACTAACGTCTGAAAAATCAATAAAGAGCAAAGAATCAAAATTAGAAAGGCCACATAAATATGAGTTTCCATTTCTAAGAACTTCACCGAACTGCAAACAAAACACAGTGGAGCCTATGGAGATAATAAAAGTCTGATAATCTGAAAAATGAAAGTGTTCAACCTTTAATTTTTATTTTAATAATAAATTGTATTTTCTGTTATCTCTATAAGCTCCATGGTGTTTTGTTACCATTTTAGTGAAGTTTTTAGTTTGTTACAGTGGACAGCATTTAGTTTTGTTGAAATCAGTTTCCATTTTCCCAACAGATAAAGCAAAGATACTCTATGGAGACAGTCCTGAGAACACCAGATGCTTTGGGAGGAGCAGGAAAAGTAAACATGTCTTCAGCACATTTGACTTATTACTCATTGCTGCCATCTGAACAAGTGAATCAATAGAAGTAAACCACACAGATTATGTTCCCCTTGAAAAAACAAAAATAAATACAAAAGAGGAAAGGATAACACATGAAAGTTAGTAGTAGTAGTAATAATAATAATAATAATAATAATAATAATAATACACTATGGTTTACTTGTCAGGGCATTATTATCTTTTAAGACAGAATATCATGACTGTCATTTACAGATAGCCTAAGATTTTTGTGCTGTGCTACAATAAATGTCACTCTTTGTATTACATCCATCCAAATGAGCCATACATAGGAAAGAATGGCTGAAATACATACATTCATAATCCAGAATAACAAGTCTGGAAATAAAAAAATAACAACATATTTCCAGTCTTATTGCTTCAAGCCAAGATGTGCAGTGAAGTCACATGACCCTTCTTATTTGGGCAAATACAGTACCTTATGCCACAGAAATGAAAGTACTGTAATATTTTGCTAAAGTCTTTTCCCTTCCATAGTTCAAGGAAACACATAATTATTACTTGATTTATCCATTTGATCAGGAACCAGCACTGAATCCAAAATATTTATTTGCTTAAATAGTGTTAATAGTTCTTTATTAAATAATGCCTTTAAGCTTTAAGAGCAGAAAGAAAAAAATGAGAAATACAACCCCCTGCTGCATCACAAAAATATCAACACAAAGGGACATATTTAAACACAATCAGGAAAAAAGTTCACATAGCCATACCTCTCAACCTATTAGTGTACTGAATCTGGACAAAGCTTAAATAATGGGGGTCAAAGGTCCAACAATAGGGACAGATTTTAAATATTGCTCTTATAAACCTAGAAATTATTAGCAAGCATTGTATATTTATCTGAAGGATATCAAGTATAAAACTCAAATGTATGTTATTATTTAATGACTTCAGTCCTCAGTTATTTCCCAGAAAACCTCACATTTTTTTGAAGAACAGACCGAAGACATAAGGCAAAATCTGGGCATTCTGCAAAATTCTGGACAGTTGAGAAGTACACAGATAGCCTTTTTTTGGCTAAAAAGCTCAAACATGGAGCATATCTGATCATACTCTTAATTAAAATGTTTTAATTCTATTTCAGCTTTGTCTTCTGTCTCATATTCTGATTGTGTTTTTATGTAACACCGCCAGTCTTGCAGGATGCAGGAAGCACGTCACTTTATTCAGTTGCAGTGCATGCTTAATGGATACAAACCGTGTCCCCTTTTTTAGCTATTTGCTACACCTAAGCAGCGAACGCATTATAAATGTACAATCCACTGGGAGTTTTCTACTGTTAGCTTAATGCTTTGTTCATAACCTCACAGTCTCATATTCAGTTTTCTACACTTTATAGAACATTTTTATGACTTTGAAATCGCAGAAAGAAGGTATATATGGAAATTATGCTGAAAAGTAAAATCATCTTCAGATTTTATAATGTGTATTACAGTAGTGTGTGTGTATATATACAAACACACACACACACACACACACACACACAGTATGAAGCATGATATGAATGGGGAAAATATTTACGTGATGTAGAAATACAACTATCAACACCATTCTGAAAAATGAATTAAAACCATATAATTACCACAAAACTGGCTGTGTGATACCAAAAAGTTATGACAAGCAATAAGAGATAATTGCTTAAATCTTTCAATGGGGTGCAGTGGGATCTGATGTTACATGAAACCTAAATGTCTGCCATTATTTTCTGACTGAATTTCTTTAATAAGTTGCCACTGATTTGCCAGAAAACTACAATTTTATGAAAAATGAACCAAAAATATGAGGCAAAAATCTGGACATTCTGTGAAAATCTATACAGGTGAGAGGTACAAGCATCCATACTTGTTGGATTTAAATACAAAGATAAATAGTAAGTAGAAAAGGCAAAATGGGACTGAAGAAAGATGGGGCTGGAAGCCAGGCAGAGTGAAAGGTAGTGAATGACAGAAACACAGCCAAAGGAAAAAAAAAGAGAAGAGAGATAGAGACTGAATAAGGGGTGAGACGCTACAAAGCAAAAGAAAAAAAATGAAACTGACAAGGGCCTAAAAACAGTAAATAAATAAATTAGGTAAGGAATACCAGGCAGAGTGAAAGGTAGTGAATGACAGAAACACAGCCAAAGGAAAAAAAAAGAGAAGGGAGATAGAGATTGAATAAGGGGTGAGACGCTACAAAGCAAAAGAAAAAAAATGAAACTGACAAGGGCCTAAAAACAGTAAATAAATAAATTAGGTAAGGAATACCAGGCAGAGTGAAAGGTAGTGAATGACAGAAACACAGCCAAAGGAAAAAAAAGAGAAGGGAGATAGAGATTGAATAAGGGGTGAGACGCTACAAAGCAAAAGAAAAAAACTGAAATTGACAAGGGCCTAAAAACAGTAAATAAATAAATTAGGTAAGGAATAATATTTATAAGACAGTAAAGTAAGTTACTGACTGACAGCTCCAGTGCATAAAAAGAAACATCTTTGGCATTTTTTGTCACTTGTTTGAGTTTTTATATATATAAATTGCTAACCATTTAGAATTACTTACAGTGTTCCCATCCACTATGCTGTGTCCAGTTCTCTTAATTCTGCTGAGAATATATTGTGGTAATAAGAAAACAGAACACAACCTAAACAAAAAATCATAAAGTAGAGAAGTGAAATGGAACATTGCATGTTGCACTACTTAAATTCTTATATAGTATTGTTTATTCTGTAGTATTGCAACTTATTTTTGTGTTGACTTCTATGTGTACAAACAGCACTTTATTTTGCCGTTCTTCTCTCCCTCTCTTCTCATTCTTTCTTGGGATTGTGTACAGAAGCTGCATAATAAAGGAAAATTATGTGGAAAGAGCATCTTCTGATGATATTTGGCTGTTTCCTCTTCATTTGGATTGGACCAAGGGAAGAATGGTTGCTGAATGGAATCAGTGGTTACAAAAGCATAGGTTTCCTTATGTAGCAAATACACTGTAAAAGTACATATAGCTGATTGATGTTTAGTTATGCAATTCACAACTTATAAATTGCAGGTTCTACAGTGGTTATCATTGAAACTTCATAACATCGTTATCTGGTATTTGTTCCTAATCTCCATTTTTGTGAGCTTCCTTGTTCTGTCTTTGTCCATGTAGGTCTGTTCTGAGTACTCTCATTAAATGACATCTCCCAAAGACCTACCGGTTGGCTGGTTAAATTATCTTTCCATATAACCTTTGCCTTTGTCTTGCCATTTCTACCTGGGTTATTGCTGAGAAAGGTTTACAGGATCAGTCCATGTATGCAGTGAGCAAACGATTTCCTAGATAAACCATAACTGTCAATTAAATTAAAAGTGCATGTCATAGAAATGCCCTGTTACCACTCTGATCACAAATTTTTCAGTGGTCAGTCACAAATGGGCCACAATAATAAAAACAGTTTGAATTTGATGTTATTAAGCAGTTCTCACTTTGTTAGTTGATAGATATGTTTAGGATCCATAGATTTTTTTATATATAATATGCTGTACAGTGTTTTTGTTGTGGGAAAGAAATATTATGTACCCAGTACACAAACATTAGGTATTCAAAACATTTTAAATGACACAGAGTCGCAGTATTGTGTTCTATCTTGAAAATTCCACACACTGTAATACTGTATATAAAATATATAAACATCAGATTCCTTATGCCCTTACTATTATCCCAGGTAGTATAAATATCACCTCAGATCTCCCATGCAAACAGGCCTCTAGTCTACTGAGATTAACCCAGTCAGCAAGGGATAAATAAAAGTAAAATAAATCCACTATACAGTGGGCAGTAATGACCATTGCTCTTTTAATTGTGCTTCCATTAATAAAAATGTACCTCTCCTATACAAAAAAGGGAAATAGAATGGCAGACCAGGGTGAGCCATAATTGTCTGAATGTTTGCTGTCTGTAGCAGTATTAATCGCAATTTTATTACTGTAACTAAAAATTCCACTATACTCTAAAGTTCAAATTGTGTTTGCGATGTTTCCAGTTTTGTGTGTACACTTTTGGAAATTTGTTTCTTTATCAGCCATAGAAAGCACCTATCCTTGATGAAAAAAAGATGAATTATAAAACGCAAAGGAGAAAGTAAGGGATTGCCTGGGGTGCAGCATACGCATATTCTGCTTTCTGAGCTACTATATATACTATATATACTATATATACTATATATACTATATATACTATATATACTATATTCTGCTTTCTTTATTAGCTGTGTCTATGCCATTTATACTTAGAGAAAGGTAAATTGTTATTTTTCCAAAATGGTCATCCTGCATGTGCCTGGAGGACTGCTCCTAGAAGTCAGCTGACTTGCGTATGCAGAACCACTATGGAAGATATTTTTTACTCATGCCAAAGACGTGTTACAATGATTAAAACAATAGCTATGCTCTTGACCCATTGGATAAGGCCTTTAAACAACAACAAAGAACATATGTTACAAGTATAGAAAGAGGGAGAGGGGACTTACCTGATTGCTTTTGCCTGACATTCATTACCATGAATTGTAGTGACTCATAAAGTGTTCATTAGTTTGAAGAAATATTAGGATGTTTTGACATTGCAAAACAATTTATTATTGATATGTTCTCATGTGGTCAGTTCTACGGATGTCAATTTATCATCAGTAAAATTATTCCTTAGGGCATCCTATAACAGGTGATGGTTGCTTGGATTTTAATGTTTTTGTACTTGTTCCCTGAATATATAGTGTATTTAGTTGCTTGCTGGTATAGCAAGAGTGAGAGATGTTTTAGGATATGGGTATATGGGCACCTGTGTAATAAAGTTAACAAAACAATGTTCTACATAACATGCTTTTATGTATGGCTCTGGTCATTCTTTCTTTTTTTAATTTTTAGAGACTTAATAACTTTGATTAGATGTCTGAGGCAGAGATGTCCAACGAACTGATGGTTGTTGAGAAAAAATACCAAAATGTTTTAACTATGCATGTCCAGGCTGAACTGAATGCTCTCTTTAATATTTCCTTTGAAAAGAAAACCTGTTCATTTAATGAATTGTTGAAGTCCATTGGGTTTTGTATAACTTGAGATTTTGAATTTTATGCATTTATAAAGCATTGCTTTGTTGTAAGATTTTACCTTTGAAAAAATAAATAGTTTATATTAAAATGTGTATATTGGGTTCTACCATAAAAAAATGTTCCTGATTTTTTTATTCAGGCAGTTATGAAAACCTTGAATTGTTTTTGGGTGGTGGATGAGGGATTTGGTGGTACTCACAAACAACTGGCAAAGAACCCTGGAGGAACTAAGCAAGAAGTCAGCATAGTACAAATTATTTGTTTATAATTTCTTTATTTGCATTTGTTGTCTGGGATAGTACAATTGGCCAGTACCCCGTTACATTGGAGGAAAAGGGAGATACGCTCCAACAAAAAGAGAGAGACTACATATTTAAAGAGAAATAGCTATAGTCTTATAAAAATGAATAAAGACAAAATGTACAGTTGAATATAAGGATTTACATGGTAGCAATTAGTATCCAATACTTATACAAAATCTTGTATCTGTATTACAAGCACATGGGTAATAGCAGGTGAATTATTTTGCACAACAATGTTTAAAGATAGATGGAGAGAAATGTCTGCTACAGCTTTTCCCACACATGATGTTAATTTAAAATGCTGAATGAGCAATAGTGATGGAATTTTTAGGTTATGTTTAGTAATAACTATGAGGAAGAGACAGGGTGGTTAGATTCTGTGAAAGGTGGTAGGTATAGAGCGGTAAGAAAGGTACTGTAGGAAGGCAGAGAAAAAGGAATGCTATAATACCTGCATAAGTGAAAGATTGATTACATATGTGTGGTTGTGTGTAGACTAAAGAGTAAGATGGTGAATTTTATTGTGTTGTGCTATTAATCAATGCGGTATTGAACATAACCAAGACCATTTCATTCCTAGTTATTGTTTAGTTGTGATTGAGATTTTTGGAGGTTTGGTTCTTTTCTGATATAATTTATAACTGAATTTCAATTTTTTTAGTCAGATGGAGAATAAGGAATCTCCCTAGTGATTGTTTAATGTTCAGATATGAGTTGTCTGGATAATGTACATTTTTGAATTAGGTGATTTAGGATGGGACATTTGTCAAGGTTCATTGAGGATGTTATGGGCCTAATATTTAAATATCATACATATGAAATAGCCTGGAGGAGGTGCAGGTGTACTACCCTTCCACAAACACTGGGGAAGTAATAATATATAAATATCTATATATGAATTAAACACACATCAGACTAACTCCTGAGTGGGAGGAATACTTCAGTCACTCCCCCCACCCCTGGTGAAAAGACCTCCAAACCCCAGTTAAGTGACTACAACCTTCTTCATTATTGTAATATACTGGGGGAGATTATATTTCCTTTTGGAGTTTCACTGGTTTTGTAACAGTTCAAGGAGGTTTTCAGTGAATTATTTTAATGAGATGCAGTTCAGCTAGCCAGCTTTTCCACTCCCAGCAGACACACTTAAGAGTTTAGGTACAAAGACAATGCCATAAATTAAAATGAAAATGCAATAACAGCTATTCACATTCTTGGTTAGGGAGCACACAGAGACACAATGTGCTGCTAAGGATTTTTTAATATACAAAGTATGTTGTCATTCTACATCTTCCTTACTGTGGAAGAAGGAAACCCTGCCCTAGTGCCAATATGCAGTCATGTACAGGAGTATCTGGCATCATCATTCATAAGATTTTTGGCTTGTATATTTGGTCCCATCCTCATAAAATGTGTAGTTTTCTGGCAAATCACTGGGGATTGAAGTCATTAAGTAATGACAGTAGTTTTAGTTTCAGACTTCATATTCTTCAGATAATACATGCTAAAGGAAACCCTGGTGTTTTAGCAACTTTCTAAGTTTATAAGAGCAATATTTAAAATCTGTCCTTATTTTTGATCATTTGTCCATCATTATTTGTGACTCTGTCCAGATTTCTTGTGCTGAGAGGTTGAGAAGTATGGTTGGGAGGTACACAGACCTCTTAATTGATGCTGTTGTTGCCAGGGATCGCTCTCAATCTACACAGACACACACACACACACACACACACACACACACACACACACACACACACACACACATGCACGCGCGCACACACACACACGCGCACACACACAAAGTCTGTTCTGCTTTCATGCACACATTCACTCACACATGGAGACAGAAACATAAACACGCATGCACACACACACGCATACACACACGCACACACACACACACACACACACACACACACACACACACACACACACACACACACACACAAACACACACACACACTTCGTTTCATGTATTTTACAGTTGTTAAACAGCAAAAGTGCTGCTTAGCGAGTGTAAGATAATGGCTCAATCAATCTCTCACTCTCATACATGCATACTCTCTTGCACACAGACATAAACACATACACACTTTTTTATTTTAATTTTTTTTCTTTATTATTTTACATTCGCTAAACAGCAACAGTGCTGCTTAGCAAGTGTAAAATAATAGCGGCCATTAGTTTTCTTCAGTCTCAGATCCACAGCAGCTTGATATGCTGCCGTGAAGCAGCAGACTTGTTTTTCAGTGGGCATTACTTGTAGATTAATACCCTGCTGGAGAACATTTTTTTCTCCAATCAGGGCACTGATGTACAGTTTGACCATACTCTAAGCAGAAATAAAAGCACCATATAAGCCTCTAGAAAAATGCAACTGCTGTCTCTCTGGTCATATAACTAATCTTGTCTCACCCCGGGGATCACCTCTGTGAATCTGCTCGACAGTGGCACAGGAAAATAATTTTCTTGGGTGGCAAAAGCCAGGGTACATTTTTGGCTGGGCTTGTATAGGCCCCAGGGCCGATAGCCTAGTACCTACCTATGAACCTATGAACCCTTCTTCCTTTTGCATACTCTCTGACTCTACTTTTCATTGTGATACTTTCAGCATGCCAGCTCTGATTTCTACTCTGTATAGAATGAATATATAGATTGCGTTTTGTCAGTCACTCTGTATATGATGTTATTTATCTATTGCCTTTATACCCTCATGCCATCTCCAATCTTCACTTTCTATACAATATATTCATATATTGCATTTTGTAATTCACGCTGTATGTGATATCATGTATCCATTGTGTTTACCTCAAGCTGAAACTTTAATAGGTCTAGTGGTATCTGTGCTCTACCCCGATTAACAAATTCAAAATAAAAATAAAATAGAATATATATGTACCTCTTTGTTGGAACAGTAAATATGTGTGCTGTAGTTGAATTTTTGCTCCTCAGTGCTCCTCGAAATTGCCCTTAGGTAGGTGGGTGAGTGCCTGTGTGGGGGGTATTGGTTGCCCATTTGGGATGAGCTTGTATATCTTGACTTTTACCTATTGAGTGTTCCAACTCCCTTGCATGAGTAGCTTAGATTAAGTATGCAATTTGAAATGAATAAACAGCACTGTGGCACACTGGGATGTTGAGAATGACTTGGTGCATGCAGATGTCTACAGCATGCACCACAATGCCTCCACATTGTGGTATGCTACGTGTACCACTCTCTGTATATAATGTTTTATTGATGTTTCCAATGTAAGCAGCTGTGCCATTTTATATCTGTGTTTTCTTTTCCTATGAGTCGGCCACAAGGCACATCCCATGCTGTCACACTATGTTACTGCAGGAGTGCAGTAACATACTTTTCCAAATGCAGGGGAGTTTTACTGTGCAGCTCCTCTTTCCCGAATCCGACATTGTTTATCTGAATTTTACATATCCCACATTATTACTCTACCTTGCAAGAAGCCATTTATAAATACTGCCCTGCCTATTTAAAACCTCTGCAAATTGCAGATTATCTCAAAATGCAAATGTTGGGTTCACAGACTAGTATATGCTTCTTAAATATTTTGCTTTGTCAATAAAAACAGAAGTCTGCCTTGAATAAAATTGATGAATCATAAAACAAGAAGTGAAGAGAAAGTAAGTACTGAATGAGCAACTCGGTGACCAATTAAGTGCAAAATCCTCCTCATTTGTCCAAACAGAGATTTACCAGCTTAGCTTTGTATTTTGTTGAAAATACTTCATTTTGCACACTGTCCTCTGCAACCTGATCTATTACCACTCTGATCTTTATCATCCACATTCTCATAAAAATGCCTGATTTTATTAAAAATCTACTTAGAATTAAGAGTTTCATTATTTACAAGAATTATTGATTATGGTTTGCACTTATGCCAACATTGTCACTCATAGCTGGCCTTAGGCATAGGCCAACTAGGCAGCTGCCTAGCAGGGGTGTTTTTCAGTATTTATTTGGTGTAGGTAGACCAAGATGGGGGCACCAAGTGGTGTGGTGGGGGGTGCTGTGGAGCCCTTTTGCCTAGGGCACCAGTTGACCTGAGGCCGCTCCTTTATTGTCACTTTATACGTTTTGTCCTCAGGTTGCAAAAATACCACAGAATTTAAATTATGTGATGTGTTCTGTGCACATTCTCTTTGGATTCTGTGGATATTTACTACCAGTCTCTTCTCCATCCATTGCATACCCCACTATCTGACTAACTCTTTCACTGTATGGCAAAAAAAAATATTAACTGATATTCTTTTTGTGAGAATTGAGTGCATATGAATGTCTCTTCACTGTCCCAGCAAATACTGGTAAGGATGTTAACATTATCTTTGACATTTCTTGTGAAATTATATATTTCTGTTTCAGTCTATCTTCTGTAAGCAATAGTATATGTCATAAATCCCTCTTTGAGTTACTTAATTTTCACAGGTTGCCTTTATATATCTTTGTAGCTAACCTCTCTGACTTTATTATGACATTGACCAGTCATATTACAGGTGCATAAAAAATATATATCTACTGTTTTCTGTCCTTTAACATTTTCTTATATTGGGGTTACAAACAAATAATAAATTTCACAAAGAAATCTGTCTCTTTAGTTAAGATTTCAAAGTGTATTGCCTGCACTGAGGACATAACTGCTAGATACAGAATGTTAACCTTCGTTATGAGTTTGGAATATGATGAATTACTGAACATGGCAACTTATGGAGTATGTGACCTGTTCACCAGGAAGCTGGAGCAATAAACATTTATAACTGACATTTGACAAATTATATATTTTGTTTACAATCTACTTTAATATCATGGCAATCAATTAACTGTGGACCAAAGCTATTTAGGGAATTCTGAAGAATGACCCAAATTAAAGGTTGACACTAGTCACTTTATCTCACTAGAGACAACATCTAAAACAATGAACAATAAGTTTTAGGGATATTCTGTTCTAACTTACTTTTTTATGAGTTGGCTTAAATTGCTTGCAGTATTTTGTTCTCTTGCTTGTGCATATTAGCATTTCTTCATATACAGCTTATATTTTTATATTTTGAGCATTCTTGCATTTGTTGTATGCTTTATTTTCAATTTCTAGTAAGTGTGTCTTGACATTTTTATATTGTTTTGAATTCATTTTTATGTCACTTATGCTCTGTATCTTTGTAGGGACTTGTATATGCTAAAATCATAGGATAGTAATAGGTTAATCTAAACTTGACTGGAAGGCAACCTTTTAGGTATTTCTGCAGGAAGTCTTTGCCAGATACACAGTAAGATGTGCTGTTGGACTGGGGAGGTGGGGGGGGGGGGGGTTGGCATAATGGTTAAGATATTTACCTCTCAGACACAAGGTACAGGATTTGATTCTCACCTTTGAAAGAAAAGTTGGCTAGACTACCTAGTACTTACCCATGAACCTATTTCTGTTACCAAAAGATACATAAATAAATTAATTAATAAAACCACTCAAAAAAGGGTGACATATTGATCATTAGCTAGTTCATTTCTCATCAAGATGCTGTTGGACAGTGTAAAAATGGTCTTACCTTATGTGTACTAGGAAAGCACTTGCTTTTAGTCCTTTTTAATTTAATTGCATGTTTTAAACTGTGTTTGGTCTAATATTGCTACATACTCAAGTGTGCTAACTTGCACTGCATGTGAATTGTTTTTACTAGTGTTTTTGCTACTTTTCTGTAAAAAAACCCCCAAAAAAAACTGTAAGCCTGTTTCTTACCTTTCCTGTAACTAGTGTTCCAGATACAGATTTGCTGTACCCAGGACTGTATGTAAGCTTCTGAACCCCCCCAAGCCTTTCTGTGTTGGAGGGAAGCCTTCTAGCTTATCAGTGGGAGTGGTAAGCACTAGGTAACCTGTCTACCACATAAGGAGTGGTTCTGGCCCAGAAATTGTAGTTATTGGCCGTTTGGGCAATCTCTTCCATCTCTCTCAACGTTCTGATTTGAAAGCCTGCATTTGCACTTATTTCTGTCCTGCAACTCTTCTAGTGCAGATACAGATTCTTAGTTTTAGGACTTAAATTTGCTTATTCATGCTCAGCACTTGTTCAGACCTTGTAAGCACTAAATAAGCTACTAATTACTATATACAGTCACCCTTCCTCATTACCTAGAGGAAAACAGTTTTTGTACTTTCTTTTCTCACTTGCTTAGAGAAAAACAGCTCTTGTACTCACTTTCCTCACTTAGGAAAATAGTTTTTTATTCAGGCATGTCCAAGGGTCACCTCCCAGTGTTCTCTCCTGTCTAGCTGATGAATCTGGGCATCTTGAGGCAATGTAGAAATTGCCTCATGTACAAAGACAACCTTCTATATCTGCGGTGTTGGTGCTGCACTAGCATTGTCACCTCACAGTAAGACACTGTCCGGTTCGACTCTCAGCTAGAGCGTCTTCTGCGTGGAGACGTGTGAATGGGCATTCCTTCGTTGAAGGTTGTGCGTCAGGGCTGGCAACTCGGTACGTAAAAATCAGCTGCCAGTCATTAGCAGACCGGAGTTCCGCTGTGGCGACCCCTAATTGGGAAAAGCTGAAAGACACAACAACAAAGACAACCCTCTCCTCCTACCACCCAACACTATAACCTGTGAGAGATGCACTTATCTAGCCAAATTGGAGGTTAAGCTCTCTCCAACCAAGACTGAACTTGACAGTCATGAGGAGAATGTAAACATTTGCACCACACCACACTCATGACATAGACTCACTAAATCTACACCACCAAAATCCACACATAGTAACACAAAAACATTCGCGGAGGCTCTCAGTAATAATCTGTCTAAGCAACAGAGACCTCCAAAGCAGAAACGCAAGCAATCTCCATCCCCCAACACAACCCAAATGACACCTAGCCCACAGACTCAGTGTGCCACTCAACCACAGCCAATAAGGCAAAACAACATACCCAGCACACTAGTCATAGGTGACTCTATAGTCAGGTACACTGATGTCCCACTCACCAGGCTAAACAAGGAGAAGGTTACTGTTAGCTGCCTGTCGGGTGCCAGGATCCACCACATAACCCACGCACACAGGTCACCTCACAACAAGTACAAATATGACTCTGTCATTGTCCATGTTGGTGTGAATGACCTGAGATATACCTCCCTGGACTACATGAAAAGAGACATGGAAGAGCTCTCCAATCTTGTAGCCCAGGCAGGTATGACCCTAGCCCTGAGTAGCATTCTGCCAGCGCCCAGAATGATACCACAGTACAAGGACAAAATGATTGACTTCAACCATTGGCTAAGCTTCTGGTGTCATTCTAAGGGGATCCAGTATGTCTGCTTGGGATGACATGGTCAACAGACCACAATGCTTTGCCAGAGATGGCCTGCACCTTTCACCCCTGGGATTCTGGATACTGGCTAAGGCTCTTGCTGCCCCTATAGTGCCTTTTTTAGGCAAGGTTCAAATAACAAAGTCACCACCGTAACAGGGACAGACAAGCAAAAACTGAGGGTAATGCTATTCAATGCTAGAAGTCTAAATCTCAAAATGCACTCACTCAAGGCACTCCTTAAAATGGAGAACATCGATATCTGTGCAGTGATATCTGTGCAGTGGTTCAAGGCTCCAGAGAGTACCCCTGCACTACCAGGCTATAACTCATACAACACTTTTTGGCCATGTAACCTGGACCAAAACACCAAAGGCGGAGGTGTGTCCATATTCATTAAGGATATCCACACCTTCAGGCTAGTTGCTCAGCATAATGCATCTGAGGTTATCCAGGTGCAACTAACTCTGGGCAAATCTGCAATCCAAATTGTAGCTTGCTATAGATCCACCACCATACCCTAGGATTCCCACTCCTCTTTTCTTGATGTACTGATAAATATTAGGGTTCAACCAAACACTCTAATAATGGGCGACTTCAACTACCCCACCATTAACTGGGAAAACTACTCGTGTACCAACTCCTTAGCTCAACACTTTCTGGAATTCATAAACTTGAATGCCCTGAATCAACTTATCCACACCCCCACCAGAGGCAACAGTATCCTAGACCTAGTCATTACCAACATGAGTGACCAGTGTTCCACACCTGAAGTCAACTTCTCGTTGGTCCGATCCGACCATAAGCTAATCACCATTGATATCCACATCCCACCCCCACCCCCCCCATTAAGGAAACCATGGTAAAAAATGTCTACAAAGCCAGCTTCATGCTTCTTAAGACAGAAGTGGTGAACTTCATGACACCCATGCAGATGGACAATACAGTTACAACTGTTGAATCCTACACAAATGCACTCTATAAGCACTTACACGAGTGCATGGATTGTGCTATCTCAAACAGAACCAAGATGCTATCTTCCAAAAAAAGGAAGCCAGTCTGGTTGTCCCCTGCCATAAACAAACTGTACAAGAGAAGGAATAAACTGTTGCAAAAGAGA
This sequence comes from Protopterus annectens, assembly GCF_019279795.1. Taxonomy (NCBI): domain Eukaryota; kingdom Metazoa; phylum Chordata; order Ceratodontiformes; family Protopteridae; genus Protopterus; species Protopterus annectens. The sequence goes on along the minus strand of NC_056748.1, from coordinate 1,027,461,352 downwards.
GTAAAATCCCATGAGTGGAGGAGATCCCTGGTCAGCTTCAGTAAGAAGCTGAGATCCCTTATAAGATCCTCCAAAGCTAGCTACGAAAACAAAATTGCCACTAATTCTAAGGACAACCATAAAGCATTCTATAGCTATGTCAAGAATCTCAATGGAAACACCCAGATCTGCTCTGAGTTACAGCACAACGGCATGAAAATTACAGAACCAACTGATATTGCCAACATCCTGGCAGATAGGTTCAGTGCTAACTTTACCCCCCCCCCAAAGGGCCCATATCTATACAGGAAGAATGCAGAGTCCCTGTAATCACAACTACGCAGTTAAAAGCTGTACTCTCTAAAGCCAAAAACACAGCATCCGTGGGACTGGACACCATTCCAGGCTGCGTTTTACATGAACTTCAGAACAAACTGGCTCCCCACTTAAGCACCATGTTCAATAATAGCCTTGCATCAGGCTTTGTGCCCACTGAATGGTGCACAGCAACAGTTATCCCACTCCACAAAGGGGAGCCACCACTGATCCCTGGAATTATCGACCTATTAGCCTGACGAGCCTGGTCTGCAAGGCCATGGAACATATCATCATGGAACTCATAAACAAAGACATTGGTAACCTCCAAACTCTGGATCCCACCCAGTTCTGGTTTGTGAAAGGCAGATCATGCCTCCTGAACCTGATCGACTTCTTTGAGGCAGTCACCAAAGCCGTAGATGAGGTTAAGGTGGTTCACACAGCCTATCATGACCTCACCAAGGCTTTCGACACTATCCACCATTCTGGGATTATAGCTAAACTCACTAAACTAGGTATAAATCCCTACATCACAAGATGGATTGCCAACTGGCTCACTGACAGAACCCACACTGTAAAAGTTGCAGACTCCAAATCTGACCCCAAAGCAGTGACAATTGGAGTACCACAGGGTTCCGTTCTGGGACCTCTCCTGTTTGGTATCTACTTCTCTGAAGTACAGGCTAACACGGAAGGCCTCTGGCTAATGAAGTTCTCAGATGACTGCAAACTAGGAGCCATAGTCAAGTCTCCAAATGATGTGGACATCCTACAGAAGGGCCTCGCTGAGACAGACACCTGGTGTCAGAGCCATGGCTCAAGCACACTGCCAAAAAGTGCATTGTCATCCCCTTTGGTAAAAACTCTGTACCCATGAGCTACCACATAGGCAGCAATCTACTTAACACCGAATGTGTTATAAGAGACCAGGTGGACAGTAGTCTCTCCATTGATAGTCACATCGCCACAGTAGTCAGGAAGTCCTTCTACGTGGCACACCTCATCATAAAAGGGTTCTCATCCAGGAAAAAAGAGGTCATTGTTCCCCTCTACTCGACACTCATTAGACCCATTATTGAGTACAACGCCCCTTTTGGAATGTACCTCACAAGACATCTGCAGCAGCTAGAAAGACCACAGAAGTATCTCACAAAGAGGATTACTGGCCTCAAACAAATGCCCTACACTGACCGCCTCAAAAAAACTCCAGCTTTACTCTGTAGCATATCGCCTACTCTGAGGTGATCTCTGCCTAACATATAAAGCTATGTCAACCCAGAGCTGTTGGACATTCCACATCTAAAGAAATCCCAATCCCTCCGACCTACATGCTCTAGGGACCTAAACCTTGTCACCATAATAAACAGGACATGCTGGAGGGATAGATTCCTGTCCTAGAGACTTCCCATACTCTGGAACATGCTACCCATCTATGTCAAGCAAAGTTCTTCATTAGCACTCTTCATGAAAAATTTTGATGAGTGGATGGGAAATAGGAAATGCACCCTGGGGATCACTTCTGTGTCTCTGCTCGACAGTGGCACAGGAGAATAACTTTCTTGGGTGGTGTAAGCCAGGGAACATTGTTGGCTAGGCTTATGTAGGCCCTTGGGCCAATGGCCCAGTACCTACCTATGAACCTATGACAAATGAATCAATGTAAATTGATGAGAAAAAAAGATTCAAATTGCAAGGCTGCTATGGATTATTAATAAATATACTATGAATCAATCCATTAAGCCAGTTAGCAGCTAGATTTGACTGTTATTAAATTTCTTATCATTCTTTTAAACTATACCCACCACTGACAATCTAACAATAAACAGCACAACAATTCTTTTATAGAAACAGTCTTTAACATCAGATTCTGTTGCCTCTTTATGTCAGAATAATTCCTTATTATAAATTGCCTAGCCAAAATTTAAGCAGCAAGATAGAAATGTAATACAGTGGTCATCATCACAGATGCATGCAGCCCAGAGGTCAAATGCAGATTAAGTACCTGTAAAAAATGAAAAATAAATAGTGATACATATCATTCATACCATTCAATTTAGTTTTCACTTTGCACATATAACAGCAAAATATCTACCTCCTCTTCTAAAAAATGTCACTTTTGTACCATATAACAGTCTACAACTTCATACATACAACACTGTAGCTCCAAAGCACTCCTAGGCTAAACATTTCATTGTCAGGCATAACAGAGAACTTAATTAATGACAAAAATTATAAAAAAATACTATCAAAAGCATTCTAGATCTTAATAAAAATAAAACCAATTTAATGTAATGCCAACCAAATATGTTTAGCAGAGAGAGCGCTTAGCAGTGCTTTCTCAGAATCTTGGAAAAGCTCCACTGGATATTTTGTATGACGTGTATGTTGATTGGCATTATAAGAAATTGTTTTTATTTAAATTGGTATCTCTTTAGAGGGCATGACTTAATTGTTGTGTGAAACATACACTGATCAGAATTATTGTATTACCTTTTTAATTTGTATCAGTGGTTGGTATGCTTTTGGTAAATGCTTCTTATGCAGCTAACAGTGATTACAGTTGTATCATCATGCTCTTAACTAATATTATGCCTACTTCATGCTTCTTTGTTATTGTAATCTATCAGTACTTTCCATAATCAGACACAGCAAACTGATGCATAACTGGGCAAAGGAAAAAAGTTATAAGCATTTTTAAACAGGGAACAATGCCCCCCACCTGCATACCCATAGGGACTTCACCTCTGGTCACACAATCACTGAGAAAACTGAAAAACTTCAAAGCATAGAAATAACCGTTGGCACACAAATAGAGACTGCATCACCAGTATTTTTTTCAGTAGATTAGTTGCATCGTATAGAACTATTGTCAATGACCTGCAATCTTTTCTAGTAAACATTTGATTAAGGGTAGAGAGGCCATAGTAATATCCAATACTTCAAATTTCAAAATAATTGATTTTTTAACCTTTAACTCTAGATGGATTCTTCCAAAATGGCTACACACTGATCAACAGCCTGATTTAAAATTATTGGAAGTGACTAAAAAATATCAGCTTTTTATGGTCCTTAAATTCATCAATGCATTTACTACAACAGTGTGCAATTTAGTTTTATTTTATGATAGCCACTGCTAAAAGTTAATGTTTTCTGTGAAAAAATTTAGTAAAATTCAGTTACTGGCTAGTAAGTATACTCCATGGATGTCAGCAAAGAAGAAACTTAGAGAGACTGAAACAAAATCAGCTAGAAAAGGTGAGTAGAATCCATTGGCTGGGGAGAATCCTGTAGCTGTTTAGCGAAAAGCAGTTTGAGCTCCAGCTTTGATACAAAAGATGGCTTCCAGCAATTTAAAGGAAAAATAAATTAAATGTGCTCGGAGCTGATTAAAATAAAAAATGGAAGATTTAAATAGCTATTAAGATGAACTGATAAAACTGCAAAAATCAGAAGTCAAAATGAAGAAAAGGCTTGCTTAGTATAAAACTGCTCAAGAGCTGTTTCACAAATGGTAGAGTTAGAGGGCATAGTATGCAGTGGAAACTTGAGATTTTCTGCCATAATTGAGAAACTGGAAGAAACAGACTGTACTAACATCATGAAAACACATATAAGTAAATGAACTGGTGTTCCACATCAGAATTTGATCATTGAAAACGGAAGATTGGGTGTATGCTCCAAACCTGACCATTTTAGCAACATTTATTAGGAAAGATGCAATCTTACCAGCAGAAAGAGTTGATCCTGGCAAAACTGTGGTAGAAGGGCAAAGTATTAAAATGTGGTGACAGTAATGTGTTCATGGAAAATGATTATTCACTGTACACCAGGAAGACGTGAAGGAAATTTGTCCCAGCAATTAAGAAATGTCAAGAGATAGGTGTGAGAGATAAGCCACTGTACCTAGCTCTCTTCAGAATATTTTTTCCTGCAGGATCAAACTTTTAGATACAAAATAGTCTAAGGAGGAAATACAAAAAATTGCCCAACAAAAAGTGAGCTATCAAACAGAAGGGGACTATGCTTTTCATTCTTCTAAGAATAAAGCTCACATTTTCCAATGATCCTAAGGAAAATGCTTGACAGACAGAAAAAAACACAGGAGTTGACTAGAAAAATCAGAAGTACCTTGACTTGAACTGGAGTCTGGGGATGGGAGCTGGAGCTGGAGATGAACAGGAAGAAGACCAGCAACACTGAAATTACTGAATAAATGTGAGACTACCTTATAGTGTGGGCAAAAGGGGGCATAACTAGTAAACCTGTGCCAGCCTTTCCCAGGTATGTGTGTATGTATAAATCGAATCTCAAAGAGTGTGTGTGTGTGTCAGCTACTTGGGCAGGGACATGAAGCACTGGTTGGACAGAGAGGGTGCTGGAAGTCTTGGCTTGGCCACTCAGCTGAAATCTCAGCTCTATATCTGTTCCTGTGGGGAGTCTTATTGGGGATCTGGAAAAAGAGGGAGAAACCAGCCCCAGAATAACTGTGGTCTCTGTGTGCTCTCAAGGGAAATTGCACTTGATGCAAAGAGCTGCATCTGGAAATACTGTGTGTGTACCTGTCATCCTTCCAATATGCATTCCCCACTGTTTCCAGTGGTGAGGATTGAAGCTCCTTGTTTACTGGTCCAGTGGTGGGGCATCACAGCATCTGAGAAAGATTAGACTTTTGTTGACTTTGTTAACCTTGTTGGGGACTGAAAGGCATATACCCCACTTCATGTCATTAATGTTTGGAAGGACATTAAATGGAAAATAAAAAGAAAAAGTAACTGTAAGTAAAACAACTTTTGCTCTTAACAATAGTTGTATAAAACATTTCATTATATATAAAAAGCATTGTCAGAGATTACTGGATGTGATAAATATATTAAAATAAACAGGTATGTTTTATGTTGTTATTGTTAAGAAATGTAGGCATTACAATGTAAAAAAAAGAGAAAAAATGCTGGACAAAAGAATGTTCAAGCAACTAGGCTGTAATTTTGCAAGGCTGGGGTGGGAGATGGTGTGCAAAGTGTGCTGATTATAATATATGTAGAGTTGAGATGTTTTACTTTTACACAGGTGAATGTATAGATTAATGCCTTGGATTAATCTAATAGCAAGTTTATATGGTAAGTGACTGGGCTTTAAAAATAAGAGACCACTGTGAATGCAACGAATAGTTTTCCTTTAGGAAATAAATGCTCAGTATGAATTGAGAAGTCTGTAGCTGAGGGCAACTGTACATTCTGTTCTTATGTTTCCATGGAAACAAGCTGACTACAGATGAAGGCAATAAATCTTGAGACATCTAAACACTGTCAGTGTACAAGAGCAAGCAGGTTAGTATAAAAATACATTTTGAAATTATTGGAAGTGAATAAGAGCAGCTTTTCTGGTCCCTAAATTTTTAAGTGCATTTACTAGAACAGTGTAGAATTTAGTTTTATTTAAAGATAGCCACTGCACTTTTTCATAAGGCCAAAAGGGAATATTTTCTAAAAGCATGTAAGCTGTTTTCTTTTTTTTTTTTTTTTTTGCATCTGGGAGAAAATAAAGACAAAACAAGAACAGACAGTAATTACTGTAAGTAGGACTGTAGGCTGTAACATGTGTCTTAGCATGGATAACTTTAATTTTAGGTTAATTAATGCCTGTGGGTGCAGCTGTCAGTTCTGGACAATTGTTCCTATCAGAAAGGTTAAACTTCATTATTTAAAGATGTACACAATTTTATGTGTTTGTTTTAAGTTAATAAGTTATCAGGGTGTTGTTATGGTATTTTTTGAGGTTTTTCATTAAAACAAAAAGTCTTGTAAAATGTGACATGGTTTCAAATAGAGATGACAATAAACAATTGTGTATAGAATTAACCTGCCACACATTAGTGGGTACATATAACAGAAAAGCTGGAAATAGACATTTAGAAAAGCTGTCATATATAATAGGTGGGAATAATGATTTTGTACCATAATGGTTGTACTGTCCATCTTGTTTTGGAACATGAATGGCCACATAGGTATAAACAAAAAGTTAAGTTACTGAATTATATTAAGAAATGCATAGTGCAAATAGCAGTGCTATGGGAGACATACTTATAAAGAAGTGAGCATGTGAATTTGATAAAGAAAGGATTTCAAGATGGATATTCAGCAGATTGTTAGGGACAAGGAAAAAGGGGAGTACATATACTAATTGCTGGAGGAGCTCCAGTAGTGATAGAAGAGGGAAGAAAAGATAATAATGATATATTTGTGGTAATAAGGGGCTAATGGCAAGGGAGGATAATTACACTGACATGTATTTATATTCTATATAAAACTGTTTTTATGGAGCTTAAGAAAATTTTGGAAGAAATAATCAGCTTTTAGCAGGGAATATCACTTATAGGTGGGAACTGGACCTTGATTTTCAGTAGTGAGGGTGTATCTGGGGACCTAGAAGGGAAAATATAACAAACAAGTGTAGATTTTTGAATACATTTATGAAACTATTTGGTAGAGAAAATGTGACTTCAGTAGTACAGAGAGAGTTTAAATATTTACCCCAAAGTACAATAACTGGGCTAGACTAGACAGAAATTATATTTCACAGGAACATATGCATTTAATTGAAAGTTTCAACCCATATTCACTATTTCAGATCATGCACCAATAATAACTAATATAAAAATGCAGGTAATAAAGTCAAAATTAGATACTCGCACTTCCCATAAAATGAGAGAAATTTAAGGAATGGGTAGTGGAGGTTATAGTAGAGTTATTAGGAAAGACAGATATTTCTTTAGAAGAGATACCTAGTGAGTGAGACAAAATGAAAGTGGAGTTTAAAAATAGGGTAGAAATACAAGAAAAAGAGATATAGTTAAGAAGAAACAAGGACTATTTAGAGGGGCTGATAAAGGTTAAAGTATTGAAGACTAAGGGGAATCTCACAGAACAAGAAGTGCAACTGCAGAGTGTTAATGAGAAAATAAGGGAGTATCTGGTTGACATGCATGAGTTTAGAAAGACTGCTGTTAAACAACTGTTTTTTGATATAACTTCAGAGTACAAAAACTTTTAACACAATGACTTAGGCGGCAGAAAGTAGAAAGAATTGTTGCCAAATGTAGAAACCATATAAGAAGAAAAATAACCAGAGATCCTGCAAAGATATTAGAGATATTTTGGAAATAGTATGAAAATTTGTATAAAACAGAGAAATGTGGAAATCAAGAAAAGCAGAAATGGAAATATTTATGGAAGACTTAAGTATACCAAGGTTAGAGGTAATTGAGGATGAAAAATTAACAGTTAATATAAGATGAGATAAGATAAAATGGGGACGTAATCAGTCTGCAGGAAAATCTACAGGAATTATGGTATTCCTGTGAAAGTTTGGAACCTAGGTAGAAAGGAAGTGATAAAGATTTGAAAATTTTGGTTTAACAGTATTTTAAAAGGACGGGAAGCACCAACATTCCGGAAGAAAGCTGTGGTAGCTGTAATACCTAAGGAGAGTAAAGACCCATCAGACCCAGTATGATATAGGCCTATTTTAATTTTAACCAAGAACCAGTTCAGCAAGACTTCCTCGGTCCCAATAAAGGTAGCTTCCAATCACATAAGACACCAAAGGCAGAATTCCATAAAAAGATACACGAGTAAAATGACAGTCCACTTTATTCCAGCAGATTTACCACTTTCATTTCCAAACAGGAAACTTCATCAGAACCTAATAACATCATATCCATTTCAATTTTAAACCATGATTATAAAGTGTTTATGTCTGTAATAGCTTGAAGACTGGCAAAGTTGTTGCCAACATTGATGGATATGGATCAATGTGGTTTTGTGGAGGAGAGGCAAACATTTGATAATATTAATAGAACAATGATGATCCAGACAGAAGCAGCATATAAGAAAATACTGCTTTTGTTGGTGGGTCTTGATTTAAAAAAAGCATTTGACAGAGTAAGCTGGGATTTTATGATTAGGGCAATGAAGTATTTGCATTCCCGGATACAATAATATGGTTAATTAGGAGGCTATGTGAGAGATTGGAATCAAAATCTAAAGTGGGAGGATTCCTCTCTGACAAGTTGTGTCCGAAGAGAGGAACCAGGCAGGCATGTCCTCTTTCTCCTTTGTTATTTGCATTATATTTAGGGCCATTAACAAAGAAAATAAAGGATTCAGAAATTCAAGGATATAACCGGTATGGTATTCCTGAAAAGTTGCCTTATTTACAGATTATATTATTTTATACATGGTAAAACAGAAAAGGACATCTCTGTGTTGTGGAGCATTCTTTTCATCATTTAAATTTAATGAAGATAAAGGCTATAGCTCTAAACTATGTAGCCACACATGAACTGGTTCATCAAATGCATATTTATGGGTATATGATGCAAACATGTATGGGGATATGATAAAAACAAAGTATAGGAGTATGGGTTAAAAAGATTTTGTTTTGGCAGCTAAGGATATGTGGGATAAGACTAAATGAAGATAATACAAAAACTGGAAGCTCTTGTTTATTGATATGGGTACCAAGATACAAGCAGTGAAAATGTTTTTAGTTCCTTTAATTTCATACACAGGTCATGCATATTTTTATCAACTATAAGAGAAGTTGTGGATATTGATAAAGAGTTGAAGGATTTTATCTTGGTGGGGAAGAAAGCAAGGGTTAAGTGGGATAAGTTGATCCGTCCAGTAGAGCAAAGTGGTTTAAGATTACCTGATTTGAATAGATTTTTTTAGAGCTAAAAAGTTAAAGCTCAAATACGTATCACAAGCATATAATTTAAACAGGAAAGGGATGAAGATAAAGCAGGGTCGAAATTCAAGAAATAAGTAGAGAGTGGGATTTTATATGCAATCCTTAAGGAGAATAACAACAGCCATACAGAATATAAGTTTGAAGCTCGATAAAACAAATGAACACATTAATTAGGACTGTCCATAGAGATCCATGCAATATAACAGTATAAACAAAATATATTACTGTGCAGCTAGATTAATAACAGATAAAATTCTACCACAGAACACAGGGTAGTAAGGGAAAGAAAGGGGAGAAATCAAATACCATCATGGAAGTATCAAAGAGAGAAAGCTATAAAACAGTTAAGACAAGAAGTGCCACTGTTAGAGGAGTATAGAAGAGGGAACAGATCAACAAAAATATTTAGAAAGACAGACGTGATAAAGGCAATGTGCAGTATTATAACCTGTCAGGATTTATCATGCACTATCACAAATAATAAACTAAAAATATCAGCACAGGAAGAAAAACATTGAAGATACACAGATAAATATAAAGGAAAAGTACAAAATAAGCAATTTTTGATGACCCACAAAAGTTTTATAGAGAAATGGGAAACAAGGTAAAAGAAAGACCACCAAATAAAGAAGAAATAGATACATTGTGGAGAAGTATTTATGAAGATCCTGTGGAACATAACAGAGATGCTAAATGGATAGAAGAAATAAAAGAAAGAGTAAGGAGGTCAATGATACAGGATAAGAAATGGGATAAAGTAACAGCTAGAGAGATTGAAACAAAGTTAAGAAAAGCCTCTAATTGGAAAGCTGTAGCTCCAGATGCAGTACCTAACTTCTGGTTAAAAATATTAACATCTCTGTACAAAGATTTAGCCATGAGTAAAAACTATTAATATACGCACCATGTACAGACACCAACCTGGCTAACAACGGGAAAAACACTGCTCCTACTTAAGAGTGAACCTGCAAGCAGCCCTAAAAATTACAAATTTACAAGCTTTGGTACCTAATTTAACTGTTTTTTACTGATTTTGCTTACTGCACTTTATTGAATTGTTTTTTCAACTGCTTTTACTGTTACAGAATACACATTCAAGTACACTAGCCTTTTAGAGCCTTACAAGTGTATTTTACTACTGCATTTACTGTTTTTCTGCTCCTTTAACAAAAAGCAAACAAACAAAAAAATCCTATCTACTTGCTTATTTCCCACTTTTTTCTTAAACTAGAATAGTCCAGATCTCAGATTTGCTGATTTCAGGACTGTATTGTGTGTTCTGAGTTGCCCAGACATTGCTGAGATAGAAAGAAATCTTTCTGCTTATCAGTGGGAGTGGTAAGCTCTGAGCAGCCTATCTATTGCTAGAGGAGTGGTTTCCAGCTTAGGAATTGTTTTTTATTGGTTGTTTTGGGCTGCTTCTATTCCTTTCAACCTTCTGACTTAAAAATCCATGTTTGCGCAGATTTGTGCTTGTTTTACCTCAGCAGATCCTGATTGCTTGCCACACTTTTTCAGCCATTTTACAAGCTTTGGTACCTAATTTAACTGTTTGTTACTGATTTTGCGTACTGCACTTTACTGATTTTTTTTTAGAACATTTCATATTTTCATACCGGATCAGTCGAGGCCCAGGTTAACAATGACTGCCACCAGTACTGTTAGCCGACAGGGTGCTGGCAGAAATTGGGCTACTGTTGGCCAAAGGAGAAGAGGAGGGGGAAGGCATGCCCAAAGGCAGGAAGAGAGGAGGAAGGTTAGGAGTGTAGTAGTGAGGGTAGGAACTTTGAATGTTGGCAGTATGACTGGTATAGGGAGAGAGATAGCTGATATGATAGAGAGAAGAAAGGTTGATATATTGTGCGTGCAAGAGACCAGAGGGAAGGGAAGTAAGGCCAGGTGTATAGGAGGTGGGTTCAAATTGTTCTATCATGGTGTGGATGGCAGGAGAACTGGGGTAGGGGTTTTCCTAAAGGAACAGTATGCCAAGAGTGTTTTGGAGGTGAAGAGAGTGTCTAATAGCGTGATGTTTATGAAGCTTGAAATTGATGGTGTAATGTTGAATGTTGTTAGTGCATATGCTCCACAAGTTGTGTGTGCGATTGATGAGAAAGAAAAATTTTGGAGTGAGTTGAATGAAGTGGTGGTGAGTGTACCCAAGGGTGAGAGACTAGTGATTGGAGCAGACCTCAATGGGCATGCTGGTGAAGTGAACAGAGGGGATGAGGAAGTGATGGGTAGGTATGATGTTAAGGAGAGGAATGCAGAAGGTCAGATGTTTGGTGGATTTTGCAAAAAGGATGGACATGGCTGTGGTGAATACCTATTTTAAGAAGAGGGAGGAGCATAGGGTGATGTACAAGAGTGGAGAAAGATGCACACAGGTGGATTATATCCTGTGTAGGAGGGCCAGTCTGAAGGAGATTGGGGACTATAAAGTGGTGACATGGGAAAGTGTAGTTAAGCAGCATAGAATGGTGGTCTGTAGGATGATGTTGGTGATCAAGAAGAGGAGGAGGAGTGTGAAAGCAGTGCCAAGGATTAAATGGCGGAAGTTAAAAAAGGGTGATTGTGAGGTGGAGTTCAGGGAAGAGTTAAGACAGGCACTGGGAGGCAGTGAAGAGTTTCTGAATAGCTGGGTAACTACAGCAGAGCTAGTAAGGGAGACTGCTAAAAAGGTGCTTGGTGTGACATCTGGACAGAGGAAGGAGGACAAGGAGACCTGGTGGTGGAATGAGGAAGTACAGGAGAGTATACTGAGGAAGAGGCTGGCGAAGAAGAAGTGGGATTGTCAAAGAGATGAAGAAAGTAGACATGAGTATAAGGAGATGAGACGCATGGCAAAGAGAGAGGTGGTGAAGGCTAAGGATAAGGCATATGGAGAGTTGTATGAGAGATTGGACACTAAAGAGGGAGAAAAGAACCTGTACCGATTGGCTAGACAGAGGGACAGAGCTGAGAAAGATGTGCAGCAGGTAAGGGTTATAAAGGATAGTGAGGGAAACCTACTCACAAGTGAGGAGAGTGTGTTGAGGAGATGGAAAAAGTATTTTGAAGGGCTGATGAATGAAGAGAATGAGAGAGAGAGAAGGTTGGATGATGTGGGGATAGTGAATCAGGAAGTGAGACAGATTAGCAAGGAGGAAGTAAGGACAGCTATGAAGAGGATGAAGAATGGAAAGGCTGTTGGCCCAGATGACATACCAGTGGAAGCATGGAGGTGCTTAGGTGAAATTGCAGTGGAATTTTTAACCAGATTGTTTAATGAAATTTTGGAAAGTCAGAGGATGCCTGAGGAGTGGAGAGAAAGTGTTTTGGTACCTATATTTAAGAATAAGGCTGATGTGCAGAGCTGCAGTAACTACAGAGGGATACAATTGATCAGTCACAGCTTGAAGTTATGGGAAAGAGTAGTGGAAGCTAGGTTAAAAAGGGAGGTGATGATTAGTGATCAGCAGTATGGTTTCATGCCAGAAAAAAGCACTACAGATGCAATATTGGCTCTGAGAGTGTTGTTGGAGAAATACAGAGAAGGTCAGAAGGAGTTGCATTGTGTCTTTGTGAACTTAGAGAAAGCATATGGCAGGGTGCCTACAGAGGAGTTGTGTTATTGTATGAGGAAGTCGGGAGTGGCAGAGAAGTATGTAAGAGTGGTACAGGATATGTACTAGGGTAGTGTGACATTGGTGAGGACTGCGATGGGAGTGACAGATACAGTTAAGGTGGAGGTGGGATTACATCAAGGATCAGCTCTGAGCCCTTTCTTATTTGCAGTAGTGATGGACAGGTTGACAGATGAGATCAGACAGGAGGCCCCGTGGACTATGTTGTTTGCAGATGACATCGTGATCTGTAGTGAGAGTAGGGACCAGGTTGAGGAGACACTGGAGAGGTTGAGATATGCTTTAGAGAGGAGAGGAATAAAGGTCAGCAGGGCTAAAACAGAATATATGTGTGTAAATGTGAGGGAGGATAGAGGAATGGTGAGGATGCAGGGAGTTATGTTGGTAAAGGTGGATGAGTTTAAGTACTTGGGATCAACAGTTCAGAGTAATCGTGAGTGTGGAAGAGAGGTGAAGAAGAGAGTACACGCAGGGTGGAATAGGTGGAGAAGAGTGTCAGGAGTGATTTGTGACAGACTAGTACCAGTAAGAGTGAAAGGGAAACTCTACAAGAGGGTAGTGAGACCAGCTATGTTATATGGGTTGGAGACGGTGACATTGATGAAAAGGCAGGAGTCAGAGCTGGATGTGGCAGAATTAAAGATGTTAAGATTTGCACTGGGTGTGACTAGGATGGACAGGATTAGGAATCAGTATATTAGAGGGTCAGCTCAGGTTGGACAGTTTGGAGACAAAGCAAGAGAGGTGATATTGCATTGGTTTGGACATGTGCTGAGGAGGGATGCTGGGTATATTGGGAAAAGGATGCTAAGGATGGAGTTGCCAGGTAAGAGGAAAAGAGGAAGGCCTAAGATAAGGTTTATGGATGTGGTGAGAGAGGACATGCAGGCGGTTGGTGTGAAAGAGCATGATGCAGAGGACAGGAAGAAATGGAAACAGATGATCCACTGTGGTGTCCCCTAACGGGAACAGCCAAAAGAAGGTGATGATGATTGAATTGTTTTTTTCATCTGCTTTTACTGTTACAGGCTACACACTCAAGTGTGCTAGCCTTTTAGAGCCTTACCAGTGTATTTTACTACTGCATTTACTGTTTTTTCTGCTCCTTTAACAAAAACTAAAAAAAAAATCCTATCTACTTGCTAATTTCCCACCTTTTTCTAAAACTAGAATAATCCAGATCTCTGATTTACTGATTTCAGGACTGCATTATGTGTTCTGAGTTGTCCAGACCTTGCTGAGATAGAAGGAAGTCTTTCTGCATATCAGTGGGAGTGGTAAACTCTAAGCAGCCTATCTATTGTTAGATTAGTTTCCAGCTCAGGAATTGTTTTTTATTGGTCATTTTGGACTGCTTCTATCCCTTTCAACTTTCTGAATTAAAATCCAATTTTTGCGCGGGTTTGCGTGTTGCACAGTGGTACTAAGCTAGGGAAACTATTGCCGGTGCCTTAAAGTCTGCTCTTTAAACTTTCCCTTAAATCATACTAACCTTCAACTCTGAAGCACTCAAATCAGACCTCTAAACCCAGCAATTGCTCATAACCTCTTGCAGCAGTATTATAAGCATACCAACTGCTAGAAGCACTAAAAGCCATCCAAAAAGGAAACAAAACAGCTTCAGTACTTAAAAGGAAGCAAATCAGCTCCAGTACTTAAATAACTAGTACCTATCCAGACATGTCTAAAGGTCAGTTCCCTACACTTTCTCCTATTAACCTGGTGAATCTGGGCAGCCTGAGGCAATGTAGCAATTGCCTCATGTACACAGACAACCCTCTCCTCCTACTTCCAAACACATCCACTTGTGAGAGATGCAAGTACATAGCCAAACTAGAGGCCATGGTCTCTCAAACCCAGACTGGGCTATTCAGTCAAGAGGAGAAGGTAGACACTAACATCACACCTCACAGAACACATAGTTCCACAGATTACACACCACCACACCTCTAACACAACATAGTAACACAAAACACACTCCCACTTTTGTGGAGGCTCTTAAAAAAACTTTGCCCAAACAACAAAGACCTCCAAGGCAGAAACACAAGCAACCATCTCATCTAAACACAACCCCCAAGACAAATAGCCCACATAAACAGTGTGCCTAAACCCTTATGGCAAAATGTTTTACCCAATACACTAGTCATAGGTGACTCTGTAGTAGGGTACACTGACATCCCACTCACTAGACCGAATAAGTAGAAGGTTACAGTCAGCTGCCTGTTGGGTGCCAGGATTCACCACATAACGCATGCACTTTGGTCTTTCCACAAGTACAAATATGACTCTGTCATTGTCCTTCTTGGTGAGAACACCCTAAGACATATCTCCTTGGACTACATGAAAAGAGACATGGAAGAGCTCTCTGATGCTGTAGCCCAGGCAGGTATGGCCCTAGCCCTGAGTAGCATCCTACAATTGCATATAATGATACCATAGTACAAACAGAAAATGATTGACTTCAACAATTGGCTAAGTTTTTGGTGTCATTCAAAGGGGATCCAGTATCTGTCTGCCTGGGATGACATGATAGACCTTGATGTTTTTCCAGAGATGGTCTGCATCTGTCATGCGCTTGGGATTCTGGATACTGGATAGGGCTCTTCCATTCCTATAGTGCCTTTTTTAGGCAGTGCCCTGAAAACAAATTTACCACCATAACAACTGCAAGTAAATGCAACCTGAGGGCTATGCTACTCGATGCTAGAAGCCTACATCTCAAAATGCACTCACTAAAGTCACTCCTTAAGTTGGAGAACATCGAGCTCTGTGCAGTAACAGAGACCTGGTTCAAGGCTCCGGAGAGCACCCCAGTGCTACCAGGTTACACCGCATATTACACCTTTTGGCCCCTAAATGTGGACCAAAGCCCTAAAGGAGGTGTGGCCCGCAGCCCCAAAGGTGCTGATATATCCATCTTCATAAAGGATATGCGCACCTGCAGACTGGTTGCCCAACACAATGCATCCGAAATACTACAGGTAAAGCTAACACTGGATAAAACTACAACCCAGGTTGTAGTCTGCGATAGATCCACCACAATGTCCCAAGACTCCCACTCCACATTCCTGAACACTCTGGAAAGCATTAGGGTCCAGCGTAATACTCTTATACTGGGAGACTTTAATTACCCCTCCATTAGCTGGGAGAACTACACCTTTTACAACACTTTTGCCCAATGATTCCTGGAATTCATTAATTCCAATGCCCTAGACCAAGTCATTCTCACCCCTACCAGAGGTAGATAACATTCTCGACCTGGTCATTACAAACATGGTGGGTCACTGCTCTACACCAGTAATCAACTCTTCCCTGGTGAGATCAGACCACAGGTTAATCACAGTCAGTATCCAAATCCCACCCTCACCTCCAATGAAGAAAACAATGGTGAAGAACTTTTACAAAGCCAATTTTGAGCTTCTAAAGGCAAAAGTGTCAAAGTTCACGTCATTCATGCAAATGGGGAATGGTTGTATGGCTGCTGAATCATAAACCAAGGCACTGTATGAGCATTTACACAAGTGCATGGATCAGGTCATACCAAACAGAACCAAGATCCTGCCCTCCAAAAAAGGATGCCAATCTGGTGGTCCCCTGCCATTAACAAACTATACAACAGAAGAAAAAGTAAAGAAAAGGGTAAAATCCCAAGACTGGAAACATTCCCTTGTAAGTCTCAGCAAAAACTGAGATCCCTCATCAAATCCACCAAAGCTATTCATGAAAGCAAAATTGCTACAGATACTAAAGATAACCACAAGGCATTATTTAGCTATGTCAAGAATTTGCATAACAATACGCAGAGGTGCTCTAAGCTATTGCACAACAGCACCACTTATACTGAACCAACAGATATTGCCAATATCCTGGCTGACAGGTTCAGTGCAAACTTCACCCCCCTTCACCCCCTAAAAGGCCCATCCCAATACCCGAGGAATGCCAAGTCCCTAATATCACGGCTCCACAGGTAAAAGCGCACTATCCAAAGCCAAAAATACAGCTTCCATGGGTCCTGATAATATACCTGGCTGTGTTCTACACGAAATACAAGGGGAACTGGCACCACACCTGAGGGCCCTGTTCAACCACAGCCTCACTTCAGGCTTCGTTCCCACCAAATGGTGCACCACCACAGTCATTCCACTCCACAAAGGAGGAGTGACTAATGATCCTGGAAACTACCCACCCCCATCAGCTTAACCAGCCTGATCTGTAAGGCCATGGAATGCATCATTATTGGCCTCATAAACAGGGATTTAGGGAACATGCAAACCCTGGATCCCTTACAATTTGGGTTTGTGAAGGGCAGATCATGTCTGCTCAACCTGATAGACTTCTTCGAATCTATCACCAGAGTGGTCGATGAAGGCAAGGCAGTCCAAACAGCCTACCTTGATCTAGCGAAGGCCTTCAACACCATCCCCCACTCAGGGATCGTTGACAGACTCACTAACCTAGGCATAAACCCCTACATCATAAAATGGGTTGCCAACTGGCTCACGGACAGAGCCCATGCAGTGAAAGTAGCGGACTCCAAGTCCAACTTCTGGACAGTTACAAGTGGAGTCTCACAAGGATCTGTTCTGGGTCCTCTCCTGTTTGGTATATACTTCTCTGAAGTTCAGGCCAACACCATGGGGCTCTGGTTAACCAAATTCACAGATGACTGCAAACTGGGGAGCTATTATTGACTCTCAAAATGATGTAGACATCCTACAAAAAGACCTCACAGACACCAACAATTGGTGCCAGAACCATGGTCTTAAGCTCAATGTAAAAATATGCATCATCATTCCCTTCAGTTAAAACATGGTGCCCATGAACTACCACATCAATGGTAGTCCTCTCAACTCCCAAGGCGTGATAAGAGATCTAGGAACACAGGTAGATAGCAACCTCTCCTTCGACAACCACGTGGCCACAATAGTCAGGAAGTCCTTCTATGTGGCATACCTCATTACAAAAGGCTTTCTTATCCAGGAAGTAAGAAGTTATAATCCCCCTCTACTCATCCCACATTAGACCCATTATAGAGTACAATGCCCCATTTGACATGTACTTCACTAGACACCTACAACAACTGGAGAGGCCACAAAAATTCCTCACAAAAATGATCCTAGGACTCAAACACATGCCCTATGCAGACATACTTAAAAAACTCCAGCTATACTCTGTCTCATATTGCCTACTTAGAGGTGATCTCTGCCTGACCTACAAAGCCATGTCTGACCCAGTGTTGCTAGACATGCTTTACACAGAGATGGTAATATGAGTAAATAGGAATTAAGACTTCCTTGGATCCATAGGAGATACCTTTGGAAATTACTTTAGCTAGATAGCAGGCTTTCCAAATTACTGTGGAGACGTGGTAGTCAAAAGATGAAAAGTTATCAACAAGAGTTTATAGATACCATATGACAGTGTCTGATTGGAAGGGGGTATATGGCTCCAATATGGTACATGATTTGTTTTAAGTTTACCAGAATGAACTGTACTGCATTATTTCACATTTAATTTGAGACCATTGTACTTCTGGTAGTTGTTAAGATAGTATAAGCTATGTTAAAGCAACTGTGATTCAGAGAAGTTGGAATAACACCCAATTTACACTCATGTACAGACTTAGATAACCACAGGACAGCAGTGCTGGCCTGAAGGTCTGAGAAATAGATGCCAAGAACAGTCAATTAAGAATCTACTATAAACACAAGGTCTACAAAAACAGTGAATGTCCTGAAAAGCAGGTAGAATGTTATACACACTGTCTGCAATGCATTTGCCAAAACCCGTTTGATCAATCCAAGAAGACTGAATGAGCAATCATTCAAAACTGATATAATTTATCCTGGTTTGGTGATGCCAGGATTTGTTAAACTAGTCAAGGTATACAAGATGCAGCCACTTGAATGGGGCATATTATGGATTTTACTCATCATTTAAATGAATTCTTATTTGGTCAACACACTGGCAGAGAGGAAAAATGTCCATCTTTGCCACTAGTGTTCACTGTTTGAAAATGGAGCCTGTACTTGAGAAAGGTCAGCTGTACAGATAGAATAAAGTGACTGAAAGACAGCTTTTCTATCCCAGGGGGTGCTTTGGGCTTTACTGCAGCTTGCGTGAAGTCTGGTGAAGGCCAGGGACCTAATAGGCTCTCATCTATTTTAAGGGCAGTGCAAGACATCCAGCATATGACCTGTATGTGCATGCATATGAAAACGTGGATTTTAACACAGCTACTACATGTGATCTATACCTCTCAACCTCTTAGAGCAAGAAATCTGGACAAAGCTATAAATAAAAGTGGGACAAAGGCCCAAAAATAGTAACAATTTTTAAATATTTCTCTTACAAACTTAGAAAGTTGATAGAATAACATAGTTAGCATTAGCATGAATTTTCTGAATTGAATGAAGTCTGAAACTCAAATGTCTGTCATTATTTTCTAACTTCAATCTTTAATGATTTGCCACTAAATTGCCAGAAAGCCACACTTTTATTAAAAACAGACAAAAATATGAGGCAAAAATATGGACATTCTGCAAAAATCTGTACAATTGAGAGGTATATGCTGCCTCTACAAATTAAATATGTCAACATAATGTGGTGTCATATTCATATGTCACAGTAGAATGTTGTATAACACCATGCAAAAAGTATACACTTATCTTCTTAGGTCAGAAGAAAAAAATTGTATAAGTCTTGTGAATTGTTAAGAGTAGGAGCTGGTGGTATACATGTACTAGGAGAATAGTTAGAAGAAAAACATCAGTCTGTGCATGAGACAGGGTCACTCAAAACCTTGATAATACCTACAGGGAGAAAAAAAACAGACAAACCTCCAAACTGATATGCAAAGTTATTTGTTGCTTTAACGGGTTACTGGGTATTAGTCCTTAGCCTAGCAACAAAGCTCAAAATGGAATGATGATTATCTGGTAACCACTCCAACCAGTAACTGTGGTTATGATCAAACATTTATTTAGTGTTTACTCTTATGCGTAGACAGTCACATTTGACAAAGAAGCAAATTACATTTTAATGGATGAACACCTTCTTGTCAGCACAAAGATTTTTTTTCATAGCATACGGCAGTTCCTGCTTGAATTTGGAATGATTATGTAGCAAAGCATATGTATCTGAATGATAATCCTTGCTGCCAAAATGTTGATGAAAGATAATATAAAGATTATGACTGGGTCTCTGATCATAAATACCTTATTATGTGCTCAATACATAATGCTAAGAAATTCCCTCTCAACAGCAAAGCTCGAGAGATGAAATTTGGCATCCATGTTGAGAACATATAAAAGAGAGTTATAATTGGAGACCCAGTCATAATTCTTTGTAGGGAATGAGGCTTTATCTCCTTCATGTACTACCAGTTACAGAAAAAAAAAATAAAGTAGAAAGTGCAGGAGCGTGAAGTGTTTTACCAGCTTTAAAACCCAGTAAAGCATTAAAGAGCAACACACCTTTCATCATCTTAATCAAAAAAAAATTATGGGGGACAATGGATCAAAATAGGGACAGTTTCTTTGTAGTCAATTTTACATAAAAAGTTAATAGAATGACTGGTGTTGCACCAACATGAATCTTTTAAAAAATAAGAAATAAGAAACTCTAATGTCTTGACACTAATGACTGACTGCAGACGTCAGTGAATTAACAAAAAAATCAAAAAAATTTCTAAGGTACTGGGGAAAATATGAGACAAAATCAAGGACGTTATACATAGTCAGGGACAGCTGAGAGGTGCAACAGGCATAAAATGAAGTTCTGTGGTGGAAGGTAAGAGAGCTTTTAAATGTTCTGTTTCTATCTGTGGCAGAATTAAGTTCTTACAGCTTTTAAAAGCTGTTTAGCTTCTGCTTCTGTGCTTTACCTGCTGGTGTCCACTGTTAGTCTCTAGTGCAAGACCCAGTCTTAACAGTGTTTATGGTGTCTCTAACAAGCTTTTGTTTAGCACCCCTAAGCAGTAAGGAAGCACTCAACAAATGCATCTTTCTCCTGCATTTAGTAATTATAGCATTCCATGCACTACACATGTCATAATAATGTGCACACTGCAGTATAACCACATTACTACATTTGTCAGCATCCTGCTTTAAGAAGAGGAGCACATGCTCTGTATGGAAATAATGTTTGTATCTATTACTTATAAACTCAAATGATAATGGCCTGTAGTCCATGATATTTAACTATGTGTGGGATGCATGGACAGTAATGGCCTGTAGTCCATGATATTTAACTATGTGTTAGATGCATGGACAGTAATGGCCTGTAGTTCATGATATTTAACTATGTGTGAGATGCATGGACGGTAATGGCCTGTAGTCCATGATATTTAACTATGTGTGAGATGCATGGACGGTAATGGCCTGTAGTCCATGATATTTAACTATGTGTGAGATGCATGGACTGTAATGGCCTGTAGTCCATGATATTTAACTATGTGTGAGATGCATGGACAGTAATGGTCTGTAGTCCATGATATTTAACTATGTGTGAGATGCATGGACTGTAATGGCCTGTAGTCCATGATATTTAACTATGTGTGAGATGCATGGACAGTAATGGCCTGTAGTCCATGATATTTAACTATGTGTGAGATGCATGGACAGTAATGGCCTGTAGTCCATGATATTTAACTATGTGTGAGATGCATGGACGGTGAGCTGATAAGGAAGTGGAAATTAATAACTGCATTGTGTGCCGTGATCTGATTTTGTTTTGTATCATGTACATCTGTGCTCACCGGGATGATAACTAAACCTAGGAGCAATGAGCAAGCAGAAGCAGTAAGGTGATGCAATGTGCAACACTCAAGAGTACTTTGGAAATGAAAGAAAATAAAAGGAGACAGTTAAGTTGCTGTAACGTATATCAGATGTCAGATGCTGGACAGTGCATTTGGCAGCAGTGGTCAAAACATAGCAGCATAGAACTGGTAGGTACTGCAAGTTCCACACACAGAAGCTAGACATGAAACACCAGCTGAAAAATAACAGATGGCATATAGGAAAAAAAAACTTTTTGTAAATCACTTTTAACTACAAACAGAATATCCCTCCTGGGAACAACTTAAATGCACTTGAAAACATTCTTAGCTGGCTCTCCTGTAACTTCCCACAGGAAACTATTATCTTAGGAGATTTTAATATCGATTGGAACTCCTGTATATCCTCAAAACCCACCCATCACCTCAACCTCTTTAGTTTTCAACAAACCATACATTCCCCTACTAGGATTCACAAATCTACCAATAAACACACCATCTTGGACTGGATATTGGTCAACAATAATCCCCTTTCATATAAAACAGGAATACTCCCAGATAATATCAGCGACCATCTTCTTACCTACATAACTAAACAAAAAAATAACAATCTCAAGCAGGCTATCTATCGTACTATACATAACAAAAAAAACTTTAACCTTCCAACTTTCATTAATGAACTTAATACATGTAACTGGTCAGCTCTAAAACACCTCCCACTTGATGAAGCAGTTACCCATTTTAATAACACGTTCCTCCAAATTCTTGAGCGTCACGCCCCCTCTCGCTTAATTAGAACAAGATCCAAAGCTTCCCCTTGGCTTTCTAAAGTAACCAAGCAAACAATGCTATTAAGGAATAAACTATGGGCAAAATGGAGATCTACTAAAAACCCAACTGACCATTGAAACTTCAAACACCTCAGAAATACTACAAAAAAACTCACCCATCTTGATAAAAAAAAATATTACCTTCAATATCAACAAAATCAAAACCATAACCCCAACAAATTCTGGTCAGGAATTAATAAACTGCTCCATCCAGGGAATACCAAAACACCTACTCCAGCTAACTTAGCTCAGACCACTCTCAATACAATAGCCAATACATTCAATAACTTCTTCTCGGAAACAGTCACCTCTCTTGCAAAGACCATGACTCCCCTCACCTCCCTTCAAAATACCTCTCCTCAAAATAACACCCCCACTCTAAAATTTAGTACAATCTCCACAACCCATATACGTAAGTTACTCTCAAAACTTAAACCATGCGCCCCTTCAGCTGACCAACTACCAGGTGAATATATGAAGCTAGCAGCAGCAGAACTAGCATACCCAGTCTCTATCTTAATTAACAGAACTATAACCGAATCAACTATTCCTTCCCTCTGGAAGGTCTCTCATATCATCCCCCTGCATAAAGGAGGTAACACTAATGAACTTTCTAATTTCCATCCTATAGCCTTACTATCACCTCTATCTAAGATTATGGAACGTTGTATACACCAACAACTCTTATACTATCTTTTACATAATAGCCTACTTGCAGATTCTCAACATGGTTTTAGACCTTTCCATAGAACTTCCACTTCTCTTCTCTCCTTCACAGATACTATCAACAAAAATCACAATAACAGCCAATTTTCCTCTGCTTTATTTCTTGACCTCTCTAAAGCCTTTGATATGGTGAACCATCAACTTTTGCTAGACACTGAAATCTCTCTCACTTGACTCTTCAGCATTGCACTGGTTTGACTCTTATTTGAAAGATAGAAAGCAAGCAGACCTTTGGGACAGCCATCTATCCTCTCAGCTCCCAGTCACTATCGGTGTCCCTCAAGGTTCCATCTTAGGTCCCCTTCTCTTCTCCATATTTATAAATAACCTGTCTACTTCACTCCCAACATCCACATGTATTCAGTATGCAGATGATTCAACTCTCATCTGTTATGCTGTTTCTCCAGCTGAACTTCATTCTACCACCCAAAAAGTCTTTACAGCAGCAGAAAAATGGTTCCAATATATCTGTCTCCTCCTGAATCCCAAAAAAAAAAACAAATTATTACTCTTCTCCCCAACCCTTAAGTCTGCCCCTTTCTCCTTTTCTATTGTGTCTAATAATGGCACTATCATTACACCTGATTCTTCCACTAAACTTCTAGGCTTTACAATAGATAATCAACTAAACTTTGATTGCCACATTGACCTAACCATTAAAACAGTTAATAAAAAGATAGGTGTCCTCTATAGACTTAAGCCCTTTCTTACACCTACCACCAGGGTGTCTCTAGCCCAAACTCATCTCATCTCTACATTATTGTATGCTTCTCCTTCTCTCATACACCTTTCAAAATCTAACCTTCAGAAACTTGCCACAGCCTACCATAGCATTGCCAGGTTTGCCACAGGTTCCCCATTTCGAACCCATCATTGTGTTAATCTCAAAAAGCTTGACTGGCTCGAACTCCAAAATCTTATTCTCCTACATCAACTAGTTATCACCTATAAAATTCTCCATTACCCTACTAATACTCCCATACTTAATAACCTTATTGCCCCTTACAGTAATCTTACTTCCTTCTGCTCAGCTAACAAACTACTAGTTGCCACTTTCAAATCACACAATAAAGCTGGTGACTCCTTGTTTACAAATAGTGTTGGCTCACACTGGAATAAACTTCCCACAGAACTGACCACTCCAGGCTCTCCACAACATTTCAAGAAACAACTAAAGAACTATTTCAAATCTCACTGGCTATGCCCTTGCTCTAACCCTGACTGACCTCAGCATCCAACTCTCTTTACAGTTCTCTCCTTTACTCTTCTGCTTGTCTCTATCACTAGTACTACCCCTCCTCTGTAGCTCACCTTGAATGTCACTTGCATTTTACTTTCCTACAACATCCCTTTTTTCATTCTACTTGATAAATTACTGCAAGCAGTCATCTCTCCATTTATTTAAACCTTATCCTGCTCCCTGATGTGCTGTTTCTTTATAACTAGTGTCCTGGTACTAAATGTTTATCATTATTGTTAATACTGTACATATTATATAGACTCTTGGGCGAGTCACTATTGTCTCTCTCTCTTCAACTTTAATATTCTTGCCTTGTAAAGAATATGGGATTAGGAATCCTCACTGTATTTTAGATTTTGTTGAATTTGCTTCTGTTCTGTTACTATGTTAATAGTTCTTTACATGCCTATAATTTGTTATCTCACTGTGCTGTTTTCATGTTCTTTTATGATTTACTAGTATATAGTGGAGCTTTTCTCCTCGGGCCTCTGCTGAAAATGGACATGTGTCCAGCCAGACTAGCCCGGTCAACAAATGTAAAATAAATAAATAAATAAAGAATAATGCTTTCCCCTGCAAGTCTGATGATTTAATGAAAGCAAATATGAAGTGTTTAATTCTGCTCAAGTTGAGAAAAGTAGTATGTAGACCTTAATGCTACCAGGAGAACACATTGTACTTAAATCCAAAACCAAGATTTGCTAAATGCAAGGTAAACCAAAATTCATTGTCTCAAAGGCTGCTGTAGAGAAACAACTAAGTACAGTGTGGAATAATACAATCAATCATGTGAGATACTGTTAACATTGAAGCTAAAAAGACGGCTGTAGAACTCATCAATATGAATGTAGTGTGCATTGTGCATGTTACCAAAACTACTGGTCACTTGTACTATCAAGAGGAAAACATATGGTGTTATGAATTCTCTCAAGCTAATATAATAATTGTGTCTTTATTTCTGTTTAAGATATAACTGGAAAAATATCTCAACAAATGGAAAAGCACTATCAACAAAAGGAGAAGGCAGTGTGAACAATTAAATCATTTTAGGATGGGATTTCACTAATGCTTCAGGATGTTGATAACCTTTAATAACTGCTCAATTTCTTATTTGATTTGACATTTTAAGTCAATTTTATTTATTTATTTATATTTGTTTACCAAGGTAGTGTCGCAATGAACCATTTGCCAGCACAGCTTGGGTAAATAGGGTCACATAAGAAATGAACAAACTGTATTTAGAAATACAAGGATATGCTAAATCACAAAAAAAAATATATATATATATATATATATATATATATATATATATATCTACCTTGTTTTATCAAAGTTTCAAAACTTTGAAACCCATATGGCCAAGACCATATTATCGAAGTTTTGAAACATCAAACACTTTGAACTGACATTGCCGTACTTTGTGGAATGGGAGATTTACTGTTTTCCTCACTGTAGTGCGATCTCGGAGTTGGTATATTTAAGTTGCAGGGGGTGTGGGGTGCAGGGGAGCTTGCTCCCCTGCAAAAATGTAAAGGTAAAGTATTTTGTGTTTGTTTAGTGTTTTTGTTGTGTTTTCGAAGTTTCAAAAGCAGTCATATGGTCTCGGCCATATGGGTTTCGAAGTTTTGAAACTTCGATAAAAGAACATAGAACCATACACACACACACACACACGTGTATATATATATATATATATATATATATATATATATATATATATATATGGGTCTACTTTTCTACTTTGATTCACTGAAAACTCATTTCACTGAATTTCAAAACACTCACACCAAATCGCTTAAAGCTCAAATCACTGAAAACTCATTTCACTGAATGTAAGTACTGTTTGGCAAATAAAACTTATATGCCCTTTTCCCCACTGTAGTGCGATCCTGGAGTTAGTATATAGTTGGGGGGGGCACATCCCCCCACATTGGGTGGTGTGGGTGGCATGAGCTTGCAGTGCCATTATGTCTGTTATTCACTACGTCATTTAAGTATGGGGAGATTCCTTAAGATTGGAGACATCTGCTTATTAAACCTGTCTTTAAGGGAAAGTGGAAAAGGACAAACCCAGAGTCATTCGGATCCATAAGTTTACTTTCTTGTTGTGTAAAACAATAAAGAAGGTTACTTTGGATAAATTATTGTCAGAACTGGAAAGGTTGAGACTTGAAACATATATTAGCATGTGTATGTTAAAAATAGACCTATAGCCACCTGTAACATGATGTTCTATAACAATATAACAATATAATAACAGCTATTGATGAAAAATTGCATTGGGCTGGGCTGGGATAAGTTCGTACACAAAACACTGATCTATAAATTAGAATAACTAGGTATTGATGTACTCTTGATAAGATGGATAGCTGCATGGATTACAAATAGGACATGGCACATATTTTACAGCAATTTGTCCCACAGGGCTCTATCCTGGGACCATACTTGTTTAGATTCTGTCTTTCAGATCTATCCTTTTCATCTGAGGAGTTCAACAGTCTGTATGCAGATGACTTGCAAATGGGTAAACTACATGCTGTTTCTTCATTAACCACCAGAAGTAATGGGATTTGGAAATAACCCATAATCAAGACTAGTGTGGGAAAAACTCTAGCCTCACCTAACGTTTCTATCAATTATTCTACTTCAGGTGTGTTGTAGAAATCATATTTGGATATACTATTTATTTTTCTCAAATCTAGTTTGCTTTTATATTTATGAATCTCATTTCACTGAAAGCTAACAATAAACTAGGAGGGGGTCTTCGTCCCCACCCCCCAACTATATACTAACTCTAGCATTGCACTACAGTGGAGAAAGGCATATAAGTTTTACTTGCCGTACAGTACTCTGCATTCAGTGAAATGTGATTCGGTGAAATGAGTTTTCAGTGATCTGGTGAAGGTGAACTGAAATTCAGTGAAATCTGTTTTCAGTGAATGAACGTAGATCCATATATGTATGTATGTATATATAGTTGATTGCAAGCTCTTATAATAGAACACATCTGGATGTAAGTATACTTGTTTTCAAGAAGCTGTCAAAATTTTTTCAGTATTGGAGTCATGTAACTTGCAGTGTTTGATATAATAACTGAAAACATTTAAATGCACGTTTAACTCTTTGTTTAATCTTCCTTAAAGATGACTGAATAAATGAATGAATAAATTCAAATGCAAAATGTGTATACAAAACAATCTGACAACTGATAAAACTGCATTTAGTTCTGGTAAACCCAGTACAGTTTCCTATCAAAAGACCCTTAAATAAGTGGAAGTGAATGATTATAGAGGCACATAAGTTGTAATAACATCTTATGGGAGACTGTAATGCAGAGTACTACACAGGGTCATAGGTACATAGATATATAGGTACATACAAGGCTAGCTGCCCTTGCAGGCCATTTTTAGCATAGCCAGTTTCCCTTCAAAAGAATCACTCTCCATCCGTTGTGTCTGTGAAGTAAATACCTTAACCATTATGGTCCCAAACCCTGCCAATTGCAAACTTATCCACTGCTAGTGGAGACGAAATGATAGTGGAGTGATAAATGTGACAGGGTAGAAAAAATTATATGATGTTTTGAGAATGTAGGTATATACCTCCCAGCAGTCAGACATTACAAGGTACATCACATCTTTTCATTTTTATACCTTCATAGTAGTAGAAGATTGTGATTATGCACAGTGCGTAATGACATATTAAAGCATAAGCTAGTTTGTAGTACACAACACTATAAATACTGGTCCACTTACTGCTACCAATTATTTTGTAGTTCCAGCTTTGAGAAAGATCATATTTTACAAATGTTCTTCCTTGTCGTATATTGCGTCACACATTTTACTAAAAAAAGGTTGAAAGATATGGATAGGTTGAAAGACAAACCAACGTTAAGGGAGGCAAGGTGGACAGGTAGGAGCACAGAGATGTGTCAGAAAAGTTATACAGTAATATGTTGAAACAAAAATAATATGGTCAGTCATGATGAATGTATGTAGTTAAGAACAGATATATTGGTCGATTTTCATTTGAGGAGTGGGGAAGTAGACCTGTGTCTGTAAAACAGGTGCAGGAAGAGACCGACGTCATATGGCAAGCAGAGTTTTGTTATTAAAAGAACTATAATAATCTGTACCATCAGGTTCTGATGAAAGCAATTTTAGATGTCTGTACCTATAATGGAAAAGTTTTTTTTTATCAAAAATATGATGTTTGGAGTACTGCCAGTAAAGGACACAACTTAGTAGAAAATGAGTTTGTGAAGTAGAAAGCTAACGATTAAATGTATCTGACAGTAAAAAAAGTCTCTGAAGTTTGTAAAAAGAGGTTCAATGATTGCCCATTTGACTGGAGTTGAAGATGAGCCTGGTAATTTTGATTAAAGTAGTTTGCAGGTACTAAAGGTGACCTTGCATAGCCTAGTTTAGGGATATAAATGTTCTTCCCAAAAGCTGAGTGTACTTCGTAGTTACAAAGTCTGCTTAACTAGTATGCCATTTTAAGTTGTTCCAAATCTGCCTTAGTCATCTTTTCTGTATAGAAAGGTGAAACATAGATATAGAAATAGATACCAAGATATTTGAAGATAGAGTTTTACAATAACAGAATACTCAGCGGGTTAGTAATTTCCACTGCTGGAGTTTTCAGCAGTCTCTAGGGTGTATGAAACATGATTGCATATGTCTTAATGGTTATGATCTACAACTTGAAAAGATCAGACAAGATGAATAAAAACTTTCTGAAAGACTTGGTAGAACTTTAGTGTACATATTAGTTTTCCCGCAAGTGTTTGGCATTGCCCTGTATATATACAGACACTTTGAGTTACCATTTTTCCTGTAAAAGCACCCTTGAAATTTTACCAATACTTAGCTGCACACACAACTAGATTGCAGTGACAAGCACTGCCCCAGTGTTGCAAACTGAATACTCCTGACATTACTTTATATTTTAACTCCAACTGTCTAATCAATAAAAAAGGGCCTGTTGCCATGGTGGATATGGGCATCCTGAGGCAATGTAGAAATTGCCTTATGTTTACTGACTAATTCAAAAACAAACTAATATGGTATGTGATAGATATATTTATGCAATGTCACTGGAGGCAAAGCTGTCACATAAAAGCACTCCTAATGTCAATAAGGTTGTCAGTAGTACACACGCTGTACCCATCACGCACAATTCAAAGCAGACATATCAACCCACATATGCTGAGGCACTTAAATGTAACCTTCCTAAACCCCAAAGACCTCCAAGACAAAGTACACATAACAAACACCCTCAGCAGCCCCAAATGCACACTTTCAAAACAATACCCATATCAACACATATAGCCATATCTCATACTTCTAAGCCCATAAGGCAAACCACCAAAGAATCCAACATTCTAGTCATTGGAGACTCCATTGTGAGACACACTGATGTCCTTCTCATCAGGCTGAGTAAGGAAAAAGTCATGGTCAATTGCTTATCAGGGGCCAGGATCCACGACATTGCCCACACACTCACGTCATTGGGCCAAAAGTACCAGTATGACTCAGTCAAATTCCTTGTGGGTGTAAATGACCTGAGGAGGTATTGGAATATGCGTTCCAGGCTGCTATGAACCTAGCATTGAGCAGCATTTACCTTCTCCAAGGATGATGTCACAATATGAACAAAAGATGACTGACTTCAATAATTGGCTTATTATTGGTATAAATACTCAATGGCAATACTCACACTTATTCAAATCAAAAGGAAATTTGAGTTAGATGATAAATTGTGGCTACCAATACAACAAATAAGACAGTACATCACAAATAAGCTGGAACTGATGATACCACCTTTTAAAAATAATATTCCTAAGTTCATAGATCTTGTGATACTTTTAATAAATAATACTTATAAAGGACAAAGATATCTAACCAAAATTCATAAGACACTTAAAGAAACAAAAAAAAAAACTATACCAATAATAGTTATTGGACTTATTATAATCAAGTTAATCAAAAGGATCCTGATAAAAATGAAAAAGAAATGATCCTTTTATCACCAAGCCTTACCACCAAGTCAATTCAGTGGAAACTATATGCATAGAAATTAGGTTCATAGGTAGGTACTAGGCTATCGGCCCAAGAGCCTACGTAAGCCTAGCCAGCAAGGTACTATAGCTTACGCCACCCAAGAAATTTATTTTCCTGTGCCACTGTCCAGCAGAGACACAGAAGTGATCCCCGGGGTGTATTTCCTATTTCCCATCCACTCATCAAGATTTTTCTTGAAGAGTGCTAATGAAGAACTTTGCTTGACATAGATGGGTAGCTTGTTACAGAGTATAGGAAGTCTCTGGGACAGGAATCTATCCCTCCAGCATGTCCTGTTTATTGTGGTGACAAGGTTTAGGTCCCTAGAGCATGTAGCTTGTGGGGATTGGGATTTCTTTAGGTGTAGCATGTCCAACAGCTCTGGCATAGTTTTATATGTTAGGCAGAGATCACCTCAGAGTAGGTGATATGCTACAGAGTAAAGCTGGAGTTTTTTGAGGTGGTCAGTGCAGGGCATTTGTTTGAGGCCAGTAATCCTCTTTGTGAGGTACTTCTGTAGCCTTTCCAGCTGCTGCAGATGTCTTGTACGGTACATTCATAAAGGGGCATTGTACTCTATAATAGGTCTAATTCCTAAACGGTTCCTTTCTAACCTCTCATAGATTAGAACTAATATATAAGAAACATATTGATTGATGGAGAAGTAAAACGCATACAAAAGCAGATTGGGAACGAATGTTTTTTGATTGTCATTCGCTGAATAAATATTTGTTTGAAATTAATTATTTCTTTCAAACAATTTTTAATGATACTTTTCAGTTAACCATGTCATTAGTTTTGTTTAATGTACCCATACCACAATGTGTCCCAAAAGTAAAATATCCTTTACTGTGGACATTGCTTGCCATTGCACATAAAGCCTTAACAACTTACTGGAAGAATAAAGCACCACCAACTTTTCAAGATTTCAAGAAAATCGCAGTCTTCGTGTCTTGAATGGAAGTAGCAACCATAAAGAAAAGAACTAATAAGACAACATCATACATCACTTATTCAGAAAGTTGACACAATATTGGACAAAACAAATTGATCTGATTAGTCAGCACAGCATCTTAATACAAACTGCATATTGTATATGGAAACTTGATGTTATAGATTGTATACTTACGCAATTGTATATAGTTTCTTTTGTAAATAGTTGACTAGTTGATTATGTTATATTATTTTATGTTTCACTATTTATTGTTCAATCTATTTAAAGATATGACATTTTTTTTTAATAAAAATGTCTTTGAGTAAAATAATTGGCTTAATGTCTGGTGTCATTTTAAGGGGGTGCAATATTTGTCAGCATGAAAGAAGATGGTCAACAGACCACTCTGCTTCACCAGGGATAGTGTGCATCTCTCCCCTCTAAGCTTTCAAATATTAGCTAAAACATTGTCCTCCCCCATAGTGCCTTTTTAGGCAATCCAAAACAAAGAACTTCCGACATAGTAAATCAAAACCAAGAAAATCTAAAGGTGTTATTCCTCTGTGCTAGGAATCTAACAAAAACCTCCACTCCCCAGAAGATGTCTTCACCCTAGAGAATGCTGATGTCTGCACAGTCACTGAGACATGGTTTAAAGCTGTGGAGAGCACACCTATAGTGCAAGGATATAATGCCTTCCACACATTTAGACCAGTTGCTACACAGACAGGGACTAAAGGTGGAGGTATGTCAATTTACATAAAAAATAAATATACCTCAAGGCCAATCAAACAAGACAATGCACTTGAGCTTCTCCATGTTCAAATCACCATAGGCAAAATCCAATACCACTTTCTTGAAAGCTATAGTCCCCCCCATATGACCTAGGAAATCCATTCCATGTATTTAAACTTACTGGAAACACTCACCATCCAACCCAATACCATATTTATGGGTGACTTTAATTACCCCCTCTATTAACTGGGAATCCTATGACACCAAACTTACAGACACAGAGATTCCTGTATTTTGTAAACACAAACTCCCTGGAAAAGATTGTCACTACACCAACAAGGAGTGCAACCATACTGGATCTGGTCCTCACTAATATGGGAGAGTGCTGCACACCACTAGTGTAATGTCTTTTCTGGTAAGGTCAGACCAGAAAATTATCTCCTCTGAAGTAAAAATAAAACCTAGAACCCCAGCTAACCTTGGAATATTCAGGAACTACTCTAAGACTAACTTCCCAGTATTAAGTAATAACCTGGCAAAATTTCAAGCCCCCATAAACCCTGAGAACACTGCTGACTAGTTAGAACTGCTCACACAAACCCTATACAAGCATGTTAATAGTGGCATAGAGGCAACTGTACCCAAAAGAAAGTACAGAACTAACTCAAAAAACAACCACCCTGATGGAATCACAACATCAGTAGGCTGTATAAAAGAAGAAAGGAAGAAAATCATGGCAAAAAGTAGGAGGCGCAGCACCCAGCAGGATAAAAGCACTCTCATCAGACTAAACAAACAACTCGGAGCACAAATAAAGTATATCAAAGCCAAATCTGAGGTAAATTTGGCCCCCCCGGGCCAAGGACAACCACAAGGCACACTTTAGCTATGTCATAATCCCAAGGGCAATACACAGAGAGCTCATTTTAAATGGAGCCATCTATACTGACAGAAGATATAGCAAACCTACTGGCTGACAAATTCAGCTCCAACTTTACTCCTCTCTTCATATCAATCTTCCCTCAGGAAACACCATCAAATATAACTCCACCGCTATCACAAGGGAAGAGGTCCTTAATGCTCTCTCTAAGGCCAAGAACACTGCATCAATGGGCCCAGACAATATCCCAGGATGCCTTCTAAAGAGCATGAAACATGACCTATCAGGCCCTTTGAAACTGCTATTTAACTGCAGCCTCCAAACAGGCTTCATGCCTCATGAATGGAGAACAGCAACAGTCATCCCCTTATACAGGTGGGCCATCTACAGACCCTGGAAACTACAGAACCATAAGTCTCACTAGTCTCATATACAAGATCATGAAAAGAATTATCATGGAAATGATCGATAATGACAGAGAAAACCTCCAGTCACTAAACTCAACTCAACTTGGTTTCACTGAGGGCAGGTCATGCCTACTCAACCTGGTACACTACTTTGAGAAGGTCACCAAAGCAATGAATGAGGTCAGATTGGTTCACACTGCCTACCTTGACCTGGCCAAGGTGTTTGACACAATCCCCCACTCGGGAATTATTGATAAACTTAACAGGTTAGGTACAAACCTGTAAGTCACCCTGTGGATAGCCAGCTGGCTCACAGACAGGACCCAGAAAGTTAGAATTGGGGAGTCCACCTCTACAAAGAGGCCAGTCACAATTGGAGTCCCTCAGGGATCGATCCTGGGACCTCTCCTTTTTGGCATTACTTCTCTGTAGTCAAGACCAACATCAGTGGCCTCTGGCTGACTAAATTTGTAGATGATTCCAAATTAGGAACTGTCATTGAATCGCCCACTGACACAAATGTTCTCCATGAAGGGCTGACACAGACAAACAAATGGCGCCAGAGCCATTGGCTAAAACTAAATGCCAAGAAATGCATAATAATATCCTTCAGGAAGTCATTTACCCCTGAAAACTGACATATTAACAACACACCACTAAGAGTTGACCAAATAGTCAGGGACTTGGGGACACACATATAGACAGTAATCTAGCCTTTGACCATCACGTGTCTACAGTAGTGAGGAAATCATTCTATGCTGTGCATCTTATAAAAACAAAGGTATGGCATCTAGGTCCAAAGAGTTCAATGCCCCATTAGGTATGTACGTAACCAGCCATGTCCAACAATTGGAACAGCCACAGAGGTTACTCACTAAAAGAATACAGGGTGTAAGTAACATGTCCTGTGCATACCATCTCAAGGCCTTATCCCTATATTCTGTCTTCTAGAGACTGTTGAGGAGAAATCTATGCCTGGCATTCAAGACATTGAGAGACTCTACTCTAATGGACCTCTTGCATATCTGCAAAAAAACACCATAATTACCTATTCCAAAGACTTAAACATTGTCTGTAATATAAACAGGACCTGCTGGACAGGCAGGTGTGTATCCCAGAGACTACCCCTTCTCTGAAACAGGCTCCCCATCCATGTGAAGTACAGTTCCTCCTTAGCCCAATTCAAGTGTAATTTGGACAATTGGATTGGGAACAGGAAATCCATCCTTGGTTTGGCATCTATGTCTCTATTGGACCCAGGCAACCTGTAAATGGTTCATCTCCCAGGCCCCTGCTTGTAAGTGTTTCACATCCCAAGCCCCTGCTTACACTTATCAAGGGTACCAGAACTTGTCAAAGATTTGGGATGCTTAGCTAGGCTTAAAAAGGCCCTTGTGGTTGTTAGCCTAGTGCACACCTATGAACCTATTAACCTATTAGTTTTTCTGATGAAGTCCTCTACTATTATGGGATGAAAGCATTTACCTGTTTGTGTTTTGTTTAAAAGAAAAGCTGTTGTAATCTATTAAGGAGACTCATGGGGCCTCTTCTGAAATTTCTAGGACTTCTTACATGAGCAAAAAATCATTTAGGTCTTCTTGTCAGTTCTGTTTAAATGTTATACTTCTACCTAATTACAGTGCGACCAGGATTTTGCTGTAATGCTCATTAGTGGCTGTAGCTTTATGTTGGAAGGATCCTTGCATTGGGGAAGTGCTGGATCAGGGTAGGGTGTGGCATAACACTGCCTTACTGAGGAGTATCTCGGTACAAGTGGTGACAGAGCAATTCACTGACAGACTCTGAATGTGGGCTTTGCAATAAAATACAAGTGTATAACAGTACTGCTATCATTATAAGCTAGTCATCGAAACATTTACAAAATGTAGTTTAAATTATATAGTATAGCTAACAAGACCGCTCTGTCGGAGATGCAGTGAGCGGATTGGATTGACTGCGGAGATGATTTTTTTTGTGCTATGATACAGAATCTGAATTGCATAGTCAAGCCTTGCTGAGTCTAACAATGGTGGCTGCCAAAAAGCAGTTACTAGAAAATGGAAATCAAAGTCCAAAACAACTTTATTAGAAGTAGTAACTATAGTAACAGAGATAAAACAACTGGAATTGGAATCTTTAGAAAAGGGAAGGAGCAAACTACATAGGAAAAAATGGGAACTGTGAGAACAATACATGCAGAGGAGGACCGAGGTTCAAGAGGCAGGATTTGAATGAGCCATATAATGCTTAACTGACAATGACTGGCTAGATTGTAAGTGATGTATAATGTTTGCAATTACAGTTGTTTCAATGGTGTCTGTGATGTATAATGTTTAGAACTAAAGTGGTGTCATTTTGTTTGTTTTTCATCTACATAAATGTAAGATTGCCTATGCCATATGTGATAATTTAATAAAGATGTTTATTAAAAAAAAAAAAAAAAAATTAGCAAATTAGTAGATATGGGTTAAAGAAAATACGGAAGGGGCAATGTAGCCAATGAATACGTTCTCAAAGTACAATGGTTTTGGACCAAGTAAAGCGAGGGGAAGCAAATACCTGCTGGGCGTGGTCTTCTGGTAATGCTAGACTGAAATGTATTGGAGTTTTGTAAGGAACACCACGATCATCATCAACCCCCTTCTTCCCATTTTCTACATGGGGTCGGGGTGTCGTGCTGTCGCCATCTCTCTCGTTTCAATGCCACACTCCTGTCTTCTTTGACACTCCTGCCTGACTGTCAAAGATCTTCTCTCACACAGTCTCTCTCAGTTGTAAGGAACCATGGAGATTAACTTCACACTATGTATGTGGGCTAGTATATCTGAAATGTCAACACAAAGTATAAAAAAATAGTGGCATTAAAAAAAATATCTATAAAAGTAGTGGCATTAAAAAAAGATTATCTGAAATAAATTGTTCAAAACAGTACTTGTGTTAATGATTATAGTCATAAAATATTAGATTTTAAACTTTTGTTTGTCCTCCAAAAGTGTGTCCATGTTGGATGAGACCCAGATTGCTGTTCCTGCTGCAGAATGGAGACTGACTACTGTCCTTGCCTCTACTGGAGTCCCTTAGGATTAGAATCTGAATGCTACTTTCATGCCTGTTGCTGTCATGGCAGAATGCAGCCTGAATGCTCTGTACCTACTGCTGACTCTGCCAGGGATTCTTGTAGATCTATCAGCAACTCTTTCATGGAATGTCAATAGATTAAAAAATGGCCAAAACATCTTTCAGTGAACCTTGGATGTAAGTTTTTGAGAGAGTGCAATTCCTCCTGTATGATCCCAACCCCCCTAAACATATATATGCCTACTCAAAGGTGGTACAACATTCAAAAAAAGAGAAACATTTCACTGTTGGTGAAAGTTGTTTGGGCTAAATTACTTTGGTCTGCTGTCTCTCGGTACAAGAGCCTTTACCAAATTACATGCTCCTCCGCTGGGTAGAAACCTGAATGTTGCTCCTGCACCTGCTGAAATTTCTGCTAGACTGCAGATTGAATGCTTTTGCTGCACCTCTATCCATACCTGCAGGATGACAGCATACATGTTGCTACTGCTTCTGGTGCAGAACCTGCACATTGACAGTCTGAGTGCAGTTCTTGTAGCTGCTGTTGGTTCTGCAGAACGGGTGCCTGAATACTGCTGGTACTCCTGCTGCAGCCCTTTCAGAATGGAAGCCTGAATACTGCTGCTGTTCCTGCAGCTAAAAGAGCTTGAATGTTGTATCTGCAACTGCCCTTGCAGGACAGAAGCCTGAGTATTGATGCTGCAGCTGCTGCTGTCCTGCAAAATTCTAATCTTAAGTATTGTTTTGCACCTGCTACTGTCCGTTCAAGAAGGCAGCCTGAATTCTGTACCTGCTGTTTATCATACAAGATAAAAGCTTGAATGCTGCTCTTTCACTTGCTACAGCCCCTGCAGAACTGAAGCCTAAATTCTGTTGCTGCTCCTTCTGTTGCTGAAGAATGGGAACCTGAAACCTTTTCTTCTGTTGATGTCCTTTAGGAACACAACCCTAAATGCTGCTCCTGCTCTTGCTGTCGTATGTGCAGCAAAAAAGTTAAATGCCTCTACACTTGCTGATGAGTCTCATACAGGATAAAAGCTTGAATGCTCTTCCTTGATTTGCTACAGTTCCTGCAGGGTGGTGACCTGAATAATGCTCCTTCACTTGCTGCAATTTCTGAAGAGTGGTAGCCTGAGTGCTGTTCCTTTGCTTGCATTTCCTGCAGGGTGGTAACCTGAATATTGCTCCTTCACTTGCTGCAATTTCTGAAG
This sequence comes from Protopterus annectens, assembly GCF_019279795.1. Lineage (NCBI taxonomy): Eukaryota > Metazoa > Chordata > Ceratodontiformes > Protopteridae > Protopterus > Protopterus annectens. The sequence continues at coordinate 1,027,423,796 of NC_056748.1, read as the reverse complement.
AGTGGTAGCTTGAGTGCTGTTCTTTTGCTTGCATTTCCTGCAGGGTGGTAACATGAATGCTGCTCCTTCACTTGCTACAGTTCCTGCAGGGTGGCGGCCTAAATGCTGCTCCTTCACATGCTACAGTTTGTGCCTTATAAATATCAGACTCCTCTCCAAACTGAGCACATAAGACATTCTTATTGAATGTGCAATGACACATCAGAGGCAGGGGATGGGTAAACATTTCAGACACAAAAGCAAACTAATACAGGGTTAAACTGCATGGCAGTAAGATGCTTAATAAGTAAAGGGGCTCTTGAATAATATTGCTGTTAAACTGCTAAAATAAATAATAAAAAAATGAAATAACACTAAATAATAAAATGGCCAAGAGTAATCTGGCTTTGTAATCTATATTCTCTTTTTTGTATTTGATAAATCACTCTGTCATTTTAAATAAGAGCAAACTACCATACTTGAGGTTTATAGGTTCATAGGAGGTTACTAGGCTAATAGTCCTAGGGCGTTTACAAGCCTAGCCATGTAATATTTGTGGTCCCTAACTGACCATTGTTAGATGATTTGATTGTTTACAGAGAGTGTCTTTGATCAGCACTAGCTGCCCCTGTCCATGAGGGACATTGTTTTCACCCCAGGGGTGAATTTATGGTCTCCCATCCAGTTGCTCAGGTTGTGCTTAAATAGGGTCATTGAGGAGCTCTGCTTAATGTGACTTGGGAGTTTATTCCAAAGAAGCATCAGCCTCTGGCAGACATATCTGTCTCTCTAGCATGTTTTGTTTAAGTCACAGGCCAGGTTGAGATCTCTGGAGTGAGCGACTCTTGTCCCATTTGATTTGTGGGCATGCAGCATCTCCATCAGGGCAGGGTCAAAGACTGCTCTGTAGACCAAGCAGAGGTCATCTCTCAGCAACCTATAGGACACAGAGTACATCGACATGTCTTTCAGTCTTTCCATGTAGGTCATGTTTTGGAGTCTCTGATTTCTCTTGGTCAGGAACCTCTGTGATCTCTCTAGCTGCTGCAGGTGTCTGCTGATGTACATGCAAAGGGAATTATTGTACTCTATTAGTGGTCTGATGAGGGTGTAGTACAGAGGCATTATAACATCCCTGGTTTTGGTTGCAGTGGCCTTACGTATGAGGCGTGCAAAGTAAAAGGCTTTCTTTCTTTATCACTGTGGATGCATGGTGTTTGAAGTTTAGACTGCTATCAACTTGTGCTCTCAAATCACGCATCATTGGGTTTGAGCTTAGGGGAGTGCTGCCTATATTGTAATTTGCAGGGTCTTTGCCAAAGGGGACAATGATGCACTTTTTTGCATTTAGTTTTAGACTGTGGCTTTGGCACCAGTTATTTGTATGTGTTAACCCCTCCTGTAAAATGCTAATATCTTTAGGGGGCTCAATGTCTGCACCAAGTTTGTGGTCATCTGCGAACTTGGTAAGCCACAGGCCATCTACTTTTACCTGGACTTCCGAGAATAGATTACAAACAGTAGAGAGCCCAGCAGAGAACTTTGTGGTACCCCACTGCTAACTGCTCTACTGGTGGAGGTGAATCCTCAGCTTTGACAGTATGGGTTCTGTTGGTGCACCAGTTTTCTACCCATCTACTGACATATGGTTTACTCCCCAGTTTTTAATTTCTCTATATCTTTTGGGTTTCTAGTACCATGATGGGGAATGGACCCCATTCCTAAGTCAAAGCATGATTAAAGTGCATGAAATTAGTATTGTTTCAATCTTTGATGTCAGCCAAATGTGCTATTTGTAACATCTGCAATGTGCCCAGTAAGGACTCATTCTGCAATTCGTATGGAGTTACATGTATTGGTAACATATCTAAATACAATTGTAGATTCTTTTTTATAAGACCCATTGCTCCTACTACTACTGGAACTGTCTGGGTATCTTTCTTTCACATTGCTCTTGTTTCTGCCTGCAAATCGTGATATTTTATGACTTTGTGTCACTCTGTATGTAAGACACTGTAGTCACTGGGTGTGGCGATTTCAATGATCAATGCTACTTTTTCCTTCTTTTCATGGACCACTATATCTGGATTTCTCGCATCTATCTTTTGAAATGTAATACAGGAGGTACATGGGCAGAGTTCGAATACGCAAAGTGATAAGAATAGGACAGTGAGTAACAAAGATACTTTATCAATAGATAAACTTCAACAAGGATATGTAGTAAGTAACTCATACTCCCTGACAACGCACTCACCTTCCACCATAAATAATGGGCATGACACAGCAATGGCAAGCATTAAATGTATACCTGATTGATAGGAACGAGACATAAAGTAATACATCACACATTCCATTTTTTCCAGAGCTGCCTATTTTAATCAGGTCACATAGGCCCCGCCCACAGAGATCATTCAGCAGAGACAGAAAGAAACGGAAAGAGAATTAACTTGGAATGGTATGAATTGCTCTCTTGTGTCAACATTTCTAGTCGTGAACTGACTGAAGTGCAGATTAGTGCGTTAAATAAAGGCTTTCTTTTATACCAGCCTCTCGTTCAAAATTTAGTGAACTTGTCATTGATATAAAATGCTTTGCAAGGAATATAATGCTAGAGAACATGTTTGGAAACAACAACAATGTACAGGCATCAAACATTTTTAAGAGACCCAGTACTTTTATTCCACTACCACATCCGATAGTGGAAACCTTTACAAAGCTGTGTGAAATGGATGTTGCTAAGTTAAGAAAATGTAGTAACAGCAAAGGCTTTCACACGCTTTTTTGTGAGAAAATCACTGAGTTTGAGCTTAGAGGGGTGCTGCCTATTTTGTTGATGAGAAAAGTGGGTTACAAGAAATTATACATGATGATGTCATAATAGTGAAGCCAGCAGACAAAGGAGGTGCCATTGTTGTGTTAGACACAGCAGACTATCATAAAAGGATGTTTTCTATGTTAAGTGACCCCAGAACTTATCTTCAAGTAACCAAATTTTAGGTTAATGAACTAATACAAAATGTACAGAATACAGTATATGAACTATGTATGATAAGGGTCATTACACAGGAATTGTTTGATTACTTTACTGTACAAATTCCAGGGATACCTGTAATTAATGGCCTACCCAAAATGCATAAGAGCATGAATGACCCACTCTTCCATCCCATAGTATCAGGTGAAGGATGGGTCATGGAACCTTTGTCTATTTTCACTGAAAACAAATTGAAGATGTTACTTCATAATGCCGTTGCAGTATTAAGGGACACTTCCCATTTTTTTGGAAAAACTCTTTGAAAAAATAAATCCACTTAATGACATGGTGAATTTGGTAATAGCCACAATGGATGTGAAGAATTTGTTCACTGTTATTCCCAATGAACATGGCATCAGAGCAGTCAAAAAGTTTATGGAATCTACGGTTGATTCTAACACAACAGTAATGTTATGCACATTATTGGAACTTACATTGAATAACATTTTCCTATGTGCAGGAAAATACTAGTGGCAGAAATGGGGAGTAGCTATGGGCACTTAGTGTGCCCATAGCTACTCCAATATATTGATGGCCAAATGGGAGCATCAGTTTATACTTAATGCGACTAACCCATGGAAAAATATATATACTATGGCCAGTTTGTGGATGATATTTTTCTTATGTGGAGAGGTGATGAACAAGGCTTGTCTAACTTTGTGAGATATTTAAAATCTATGGCATCTTTTTTCAGTTTTGAAGTACACACATCCACAACAACAATATATTTTTTGGATGTTAATTTGCCTGTCAATGACAAGGGAGAGATTCACACCAGGGTACATAGAAAGGACTGCTGGAGGAGTCATCTTCTTCAGAGATCTAGTATGCACCCACGGCATATCTACTCACATGTTGTGAAGGAACAACTTTTACATACATCTAGGTTATGTACAGAAGGAGAGACATTTGAGTATGAATCTAAACAGCTCCTGGAATGTTTTAAAGTAAAAGGCTGCAAGGACAGTGACATGAGCTATACTGTCACAGAGAGACAAGAATTGAGAAGAACTAAGGGATGACCCTACTTCTGTAAGAAGAGGAGACTGGATGATGAGTCCTCAACAGATTTGGATCATTCATAAGAAACAAGTTACCTCAGACATTTATGGACATGCTGATATTCCTGAGGTATGTGATGTTGTAAGAAAGAAGTGGCGTAGTCTGACCATGGACGAAGATCTGAAGAGAGTAGTAGGTGAGACTCCACACTTCTGTTTTAAAGGTAAGAAGAACTTGAAGAGGTTACTTTGCTATAAAAATGGGAATGTTCAAAACTATATGAGTGTCAGGAAGGGCACTTTCCCATGCAGGAAATGCAAGGCTTGTACTTCTATTAACAGCAATAACTGATTCATACATCCCATCACAAATAGGATCTACATGTTGAGCAATTATGCGAACTGCAATAGCAAGAACTTGATATGCCTGGCCAGCTATACTTGCCATCAGGGTTTTTATGTTGGCAAGACTAACAGATGCTTCAAGGAATGGATTCTCCATCATTTAACTGACATAAGAAACAAAAATAAAAATAATGCAATCTCACAACACATAATGTCAAATCCAGGGCACACATTTTATTCCATGGCGTTGAAATTAATACTGGATGACTTGAGAGGTGGAGATACTGAAAGCAAAGCAGAAATAATAGAGACAAGGTGGATAGCTGACTTGCAAGCCAACCAACCCCGGGACTGAATGGTATAATCTCCTTGAAGCCCATACTGTGGAGGTGGCTGCTGCAAAGATGACATTTCATTGGCTGATTACATTTTGAAAAAGAGGAACTGGTTACCTGTTATTTAGGATCTGAAGAAAGCCTTAAAAGGCAGAAAGCACTCATCCAGGATTTTAACTTTCATTATTTTTATAGTGTTTTAACAATAAACATTCTCTGTGGTGGCATCTCATCTTTTTGATTTTCATCTTTTGAACTGCCGGTAGTGAGTGATCCCTTGTGATGCAGACTTCATCATTTTCTATGATGCTTTGGGATCCCCAGCTGGGAGAGTTTCTCAATGATACCTGAGTTGGGGATTGTGTCAAAAGCCTTGGCTAAGTCAGGATCAGTGGTATGTACTACTTTGCCTTCATCTATAGCTTTGGTGACATTCCCAAAGAAGTTCACCAGGTTTAGTAAGCATGACCTACCCTTAACGAAGCCAAACTGGGTCGGGTCAAGAGTTTGAAGATTGCCTATGTTCTTGTTGATAAGGTCCATGATGATTCTTTCCATGGCCTTACAGATAAGGCTGATTAGGCTTATGGGTCTATAGTTCCCAGGGTTGGCTGATGGATGCCATTTGTGCAAGGGGATTACTGTTGCTGTTCTCCACTCTGCTGTAACAAAGCCATTGCTCATGCTATGGTTAAAAATAGTGCAAAGTAGATCCACTAGGTCATGTTTTAGGTTGTCTGTAAGCAGCCTGGGATGTTATCTGGTCCCACAGATGCTATATTGTTGGCCTTTGAAAGTACAGATATGACCTGCTCATTGGAGATACTGGGGAGAGTTCAGGTGTCAGGTATGCTTTGGGGTATGGCTGGTGGAGACAGGGGGCTACAGTGTGAGTGGTACTATCCACTATGAGTTCAGCACATAGCTGGGTATTCCCTTTTAGATTTCAGACATAGATAAAGAATGCCTTATGACTGTCTTTAGCTAGGAACTCTAATTTAGCCTCATAACAAGCTTTAGAGCACTTTATCAGATATCTGATTGGCTTGTTCAAGCTGTGGAGGGTATTCTTTCTCTCTGGTGAGTTTCCTCTTGTTCCTAGATGTCAGTTCCTTTCTTTTTTTATATAACTTGTTTACACTCTAGGTCCACCAGGGTGGCTTGTTGTATGGGAGGACTTGGTTTTGACCTTGTCAAGTAGAGGGAATACAGCTGTTTAAGTAGTTATACAGGGCATTTATGTACTCCTCTGCATAGGAGTCATTGTTGGTTGTGTTAGCGGGGGGGGGGGTGAGACTTTTCAAACCATCTCTTAGTATGCTATAGTTTGCTTTGGAGAAGTTTCTCATTTTTATTGTTACTCTGGTGGTGTCAGCTCTGATCATTGCTTCGGATGAGACAGATTTATGTTCCAACCATACTAGGGAGGTCAGAACACAGGGCGTAGTGCACTGATCCCTGTATTGGTGAGTACGAAGTCCAGAACATTTGAGCCCCTTGTGGGGGTGCAGATTAGCTGTTTCAGAGCGTCTGCATTAACAAAGTCCAGGAACCTCAGGAAGCTCATACTTGTGCTCATGTACACTGCCCACTCAGTAGAAGGATAGTTGAAATCTCCCATGCTCAAGGTGTTTGCTGTACAGTGAGTGACTCAAGCAAGTCCAGGTAGGCAGTGTGCTTCTCATGGTTCATGGTGGGGGACTTGTAGCTAGCAGTGATGTGGTAGGGTGTCTTAGCTATAGTTATTTGGACCTGAAGTAACTCAAGAGAGTCGTACTGTTTAACCATACTTGAGGTGTATTTGGCTTTAACAAAGATGGCTACACCTCCACCTTTGGCTCTTTCATGCTCATTTTGAGGTCTGAACATGTGGAAGGCATTGTAATCTTGCACAGCCAGGGTGCTGTCTGCAGCCTTGAACCAAGTCTTGGTGACTGCACAAATGTCAGCATATTCCAAGGTGAGGAGACCTTCCAGGCAGTGCAGTTTTCAGTCTAAAGAAGACCTTGCATTAAGCAGAATAACCTTAAGCTTGTCTGGAGTAGCTTTTTTTATATTGGAAGTTTTGTTGTTTTGGAATTGCCTAAAAAAGGCACTATGGGGGAGGCAAGTGTCTTTGCCAGTATTCAAAAGCCTAAAGGAGACAGGTGAAGACCATCTCTGGCAAAGCAGTGTGGTCTGTTAACCATGTCTTTCCAGATTGACAGAGATACTTGATCTCCCTGGATTGACACCAGAAGCTAAGCCAATTGTTGAAGTTAATCATTTTTTGTTTATATTGTGGCATCATCCTGGGTGAAGGTGGAATGCTGCTTAGGGCTAGGGACATACCTGCCTGGGACACATAATCTGGGAGTTCAGTTATGTCTCTCTTCATATAGTCCAGGGAGGTACATCTCACGTCATTCATCCCAACGTGTACTATGACAGACTCATAATGGTAATTGTTGTTGAGTGACTTGAGTGCATGTATGATTTGATGGATCCTGGCACCTGACGAGCAGCTGACTGTGACCTTTTCGTTGTCTAACCTGGTGAGGGGAACCTCTTTGTGTCTTACTGTGGAATCTCCTATGATGAGGACATTTGTTTTTGAGGTGTTCTGCCTTAGGGGCTTATTCCCTGAAACACTGGTATATGTGTTGCTACGTGTAGTAGATTTTGATTGTGCTTTAGTATGTGTGAGTTGTTTGCACTTGGGAGAGCTCTGGTCATTTGATAGGCTCTTCATGAGTACCTCCATGTAAGTGGGTTTATGTGCTGTGACCTTTTCTTGAGTGAGAGGAGAGGTGTGTGTGCTGACAACCTGTTTGACATTTTATGAGCCACAAAAATATAATCTATTAAGCACTTTCGTCATACAGTAACAGTCTTCTTCAGAATAACAAAACTCTCCCCTCTTTGCCTTAAATACCCACATTAAAACAATTAGCCAATAAAATAAGGCCAGTAACTATTTAAAGAGACCTAGCCTATTAAGAACAGAAACATAAAACATAAAAAACTTTTATCACAACAAACATGATAACAAATATGTCACAAAAATACCCTGTAAATCACATAACACTTTTGAATAAAATTGGTTAGTTAATAACCTTAACAAATTTATCTTAGTTTTACTCACCCATTATAAAAAAATCAACTGCTCTCAATTTTAGATCACTAGATAAAGAAACAGCTTTATTCAGTCCCGGGTACTGGGTAGCATTTGCCCTATCATGTTTGTTGTGATAAAAGTTTTTTATGTTTTATATTTGTGTTCTTAATGGGCTAGGTTTCTTTAAATAGTTAATGGCCTTATTCTATTGGCTAATTGTTTTAATGTGGCAAAGAGGGAGAGAGTTTGTTATTCTGAAGAAGTCTGTTACTGTATGACGAAAGCGCTTAATAAATTATATTTTTGTGGCTCTTAAGAAGTCTTCACCTTCTGTTTTTTGTTATTTTCCGGTTTTGTTTGTTGTCGTGAAGTTTTTTTGTTTCATACCATTGGAAGGTGAAGCTAGAGCCAATGGTGTTTCTGATTGGCGGGTTGGTTTAGATGATTTGCTAGCTATGCAGAGCCAGCTCACTGCTTCTATAAAGAATTTAACCCTATTGGTTGGGGAACTTATGGAGAGACTCTCTCATGGCAATGTTATGCAGGGGTCGAATGCTGACGAGATTACCCCAGCACAAAGATCATGGACTGGTTGTGAGCAAAGGCGTTCATTTTCTCCTAATGTGGAGACACTTCCTGTTCCTGTTAACAACGTGGAAGGTATTGGTTCATCTAGGAAAAGTTATCGGAATGTACATGAGCTTCTGAATGGCAATTTTCACTGGGAACCTAGCCAGGTTACTAACAATTTTAATTGTGGTTCGTTGAACAAACAGCTTGAATCTTGCAAGTTTCATTCACAAATACAGAAAACTCCAATTAGGAAAGCAGCTACCTAAGAGAATGTCTTCATCTTCAAATTGTTCCTAAAGGACTGCGCATTTGGAAGTACCCCTCGGAACTTGTTAAGGACTCCATTTTACATTGTGAGTTGATTTCTATGTTTAATCATCATGGCTGTGAGCTCTTAGAGCTTTTAATTAAAGACTATGAGAGACAATTGTCAGCCTTAAAGACTGATATTGATAAACTAGACTGCAATATACATAATGACTTGCTTTTTAATTCTAAACTTGACCAATATGATGGTTTCCTTGTGAAAACAGAAAATGAAATTTTGGTTGCTAAAAATAAGAAGTGTAAGAAATTAGTAAGCGATAAGGGTGACTATGAGAAAGGGAATGCATATCCTACTCCTCCATTTGTTAATTCACATTCTAATGGTAACCAGGGAACCAATACTGATGTAAAAGAGGGTGATTTTGATTTTGAACCTGATGTTACCCATGTTCACCAAGATATCTCCCCTTTGGGCCAGCCCCCTTTAAGGAGATCTCAGAGGTTACTGAATCAGAGAAGGGGGAATGTGAACAATCAGAGTGAAGGGCCAACTGGCAATATTACCCCCAGCCCCCTACAATGAGGGGTAGAGGCAGGAGGTTCTAATGGAGGAGGCTTCAAACATAATTTACTCTGTGGTTCTTAACAGTAAATGTGACTTCAAAATATTTAATTTTAGTACAGTAGAAGTCGACATTTCATGGGCAAATTTATTTGAAAGAGGACTAACTTTTGTTCCTACCCGAAAAGCAAGGGTGGAAGAACTTACTGAGTTTAAATTGTTTTTTAAGGAAACTTAATTGTGCTTTTTATTTTAAGAATGCTCCCCAACAAGGCTCTAACTTTGTGGTTAATAACAATAAAAAATCTAGTGCTATCAACCCCCCACCTCATCCGATTATTTCCTTGTTTGAGAAATTGTGTGAGAAAGATTTTAGCCCTTTTTGAAATCTCCTGTTAGCACACCACGACAATTTAATCTGAGTGAGGATGAAAGGGGCTTATTGGACATTATTTCCAAAAACAAGCAACTAAGAATAATGAAACTGGACAATGGTGGGGGATTGGTAGTCATGGATATTAATGACTACATCAATAGAATGTTGAACTTACTTTTTACTGGTGTATACGAAGAAGTTTCATTAAATCAGTTAAATATAGCTTACAGAAACATCAATCTGATGCTGGAAGATATGTTATTAAACCAAGAGATTACTAGGGAGGTATTTAACTTTGTTATAATTCAGAACCCAAAAATTCATAAAAGCCTCACTGACCCACCAATGCGTCCGATTATTGATGCTAAAGCCTCAAAGACTTTTTTCTTGGCTAAATACATTGACAATTACACCAAATGTATTTTTGCAGGTAATCCTTTTAATTTAAAGGACTCTTGGGACTTTTTAAGGAGGATATCTGACGACTTATTTGATGAGAATTTGACTATTGTCACTATTGACATTAAGGACTTATATTCGGTTATCCCCCATGATATTGGGCTGGAGTGGTTTCATCAGTATTTAATTTTTCATGGTGGTATAGATAAGAATATGGCAGATACCTTGAGAACCTTTATGACTATGGTATTATAAAACAACTATTTGGTGTTTGAGAATCAACTATTTGGACAACAGAAGGGAGTGGCAATGGGGGCAGTTTGTTACCCAACGTTTGTCAATGCAGTACTTTCTTTTTGGGAGTTAAACTTTGTTGTTAACTCAGGTTACCAAGGGTCATGGGTGCTATACGGATGCTTTTTAGATGATTTGATTTTTTCTGGATGGACAGTGAGGAGAGATTGCAAGAATTTTATGACTACCTTAAGTCTACCACCGAATTTTTAAGATTTACTATGGATATTCAGGGGAGTGTAGCTAACTTCTTAGACCTTACTATATGTATTAATACGTTTAATAAATGCTGTGAGTCAACTATTTTTCGTAAGCCAACTTACTCAAACTCCTTTTTACATTTTGAGAGTATGTGTCCTGAAAACCAAAAGAAAGCCCTTGTTAAAGGGCAGTGTGTAAGATTAGCAAGAATGGTAACTCAGGATTCGGAGTTTGAAACTGATGTAGAGAAATTAGTTAATATGTTTAAAATGAGGTAATACCCTGCTTACTTTTTACTTAATATAGTAAATGAGGTGAAAGAAAAGAGGACAGTGGGGCATTTTGTCCCACTCCTGGGAAAGTGTAATGGTAATGGATAATTCAATGGTACAACATTTACCTTTGCATGGATTTAATAAGGCATTTGTAGTCACATTTAACTCTAGCTTCCCAGAAGTTAGGGCTATAATAGATTCATTTTGGAATATATTTAGGGTGGACCAGGAATACCTGGACACCTTGGGCCCTAAAACTCTTATAGTGTACAAGAAAGTTGTTTGCTTTAAGACATTGCTTGAAAGTGTTAAGAAAGATCAAAGATTGGGGAAGATGTCTAAAATGTGGTCATTGTATGCAATGTCCCTTTATTTTTGAGACATCTAATTTGTTGGTAGACAATTTAGGAATTGTGAAACTGTGGTATAAATATCATTGTGGAAGTAAAGGGGTGGTTTATTTGGCCCAGTGTGGTGACTGCTCCACATTTTATATAGGAAAGGCAAAGTTGAGCCTCAGGAAACATATATACCCACATTACTATGATATTAGTAAAAAAGATCTTGGTAATGCTCTTTACAAGCATATATCAGAGTATGCTGGGCATAAGTTTAAGTTCACAGTTATTGATCAACTTGATTTGGGACAAAGGGGTGGTCCAGTGGATGATTATTTGGAGTTCTTTGAACCTCAGTGGCAGCTTAGGGTGAATGCTTCCGAGTACCCTAGATTGAATGAAGCTGTTTCTTTATCTTGTGTTCTAAAACTGAGAGCAGTTGTTTTTTTATAATGGGTGAGTAAAACTAAGATAAATTTGTTAAGGCTATTAACTAACCAGTTTTATTCAAAAGTGTTATGTGATTTATAGGGCATTTTTGTGACATATTTATTATCATGTTTGTTGTGATAAAAGTTTTTTATGTTTTATATTTGTGTTCTTAATGGGCTAGGTTTCTTTAAATAGTTATTGGCCTCATTTTATTGGCTAATTGTTTTAATGTGGGTATTTAAGGCAAAGAGGTGGGAGAGGTTTGTTATTCTGAAGAAGTCTGTTACTGTATGATGAAAGCACTTAGTAAATTATATTTTTGTGGTTCTTAAGTCTTCACCTTCTGTTATTTGTTATTTCCTGGTTTTGTTTGTTGTCGTGAAATTTTTTGCTGTTTGATGTCTTGTTTATTGTTATGCGAGAGGATTGATTCCAGTTTCATTGTATGGTTGCATCTCTCACATACTGTATTTGCTTGCTGTAGGAGCAAATGATTGTTGGTATTCATGAGCAATTACTACATCGCCTCAGGCTGCCTATGTCAATCAGTTTGGCTGGAGAAATGTTCGGACACTGACTGTCCGTTGTAATAGGTTAAACATTAAATACTGTTATGGGGTGGGCAAGTTAGATCAGCTTTTGCTCTAGGGTTAACAAGGGATTTATTCTATTGATGATTCATTAAAATGACACTGTCAGGGATATCTGACAGTAGTCAGGACAATGCCACAGTTACAAATGCATTCAAAGCATGTATGAGTCATACAAGCAATGCACAAATATGCAATAGTTAAACTCTTTATCAAAGCTGAGATATACAGGTATAGCAACAATACAGTATACATAACCAGATGGCTGGGAGTCTTGTCCACCTCAGTCAGTCAATCTTTCAATCAGTAAATAGCACATTTTAAGCATAGACATCAGAAACACTTTATAACTGTACTATAACGCCATTTGTGGTAAGAGAAAAAAGCATGGAGTCATACTTGCTGTAGTAGTCAAGCTGTCTCACTTTAACCCATTTTCCCACTGCAGGAGAAGGTCAGAGTAGCATCTCGTAAGGTCACTGTATTGGTGGTTGCACTGCTCACCAGTCAATGTACTTTACTACATAGACGTGGCATGGGAATGTAGGCATCTGTTTACTACTTGTTTTTCACAATTGTGGCACACCAGACATCTCCTTTTTGCCAGTCCCACAGCATATTCCATATTGCACACATCTCAGCCTGACTGAATGTATTGGTTAATAGGAGATTGTGTAGTGGCATATTTATGAGTTTCACCTCTGCATGGTGTTTACTCTTTTCCTGCAGTACTATGACTTAGGAGTTTATATATTAAAGTAAGGAGGGTTGGGTGAAACCTACAAAATGGGGTGCAACAGTCTTGTCCTCCCTGTAAAACACCTTTTTTTTTGTACCATTATTTGTTTTATTGTTATATTTTCAAGGTTCAGGGTTGTGGATTCCCTGGTCAGTATGCTCAAGTTTAGTGGTTTTCTTTATGTATTGAACTTTGTGGTTTCTTGGTTTTAGTTTTGTGTGGTATGAATTCTTTGCAACAATAATACTTAAAAGTGAATATGCACTATTGATAAGCTATCACTTTTTTAAAACAGTCAGTGTACAGTGTAAGTATCTGAACAAAACTGAATGTAAATCATTAGAACCATTTTACAGGCTATTGTTTCAAGAGTATTACAATTAGCTCAATTAATTTAAACTGCATGTAAGATTGGTTTACTTTTTATGCGTTAGTTTTTAAGAAAAGTTTAATACAAACTGACTGTAGATCGCAAAATCATCATCATCAGTCCTCTTTTTCCAATTCTTTTCTACGTGGAGTCGGGGTATCATGTTAACTGTCTCCATCTCTCTCATTTCAGTGCCACACTCCTGCCTTCTTCAACACTGATGCTTGACTGTCGCAGATCTTCTTTCACACAATCCATCCACCTCTTTGCTGGACATCTTCGCTTCCTCTTACCTTCTTCCTGCCTGTCCCAAATCTTCCTCACCAGATTGTCTTCTGCTTTTATGCACGTGTCTAAACCACCGTAATCTGTTCTCTTTGATTTTTTCAGCAATTGGTGCTACTTTGGCTTCTGCTCTTATGTCCTCATTTCTTTGTCTGTCCCACAGTGTCCACCCTACCACCCTTCTCAGACACTTCATTTCCATCACCTCTAGCTTCTTCAACTGTTCTACCTTTACTGCCTAGGTTTCTGTTCCATTCAGTAGTACTGGTTGCACGACTGTCTTGTGCACCTTACTTTTCAGCTTCTTTGGGATTCTTCTGTCATAGACTACACCTGACACTCTATGCCAGTTGGCTGCAGCCTCCCTGATTCTAGCTTTGACCTCTTCATTCAGACTTCCTTTCTCCTCAACCATGCCTCCCAGATATTTGAAGCTGTTTACCTGTTCCAGTATCTTCCCTTCTATCTCTATTCTCAGCTTCTTCTGATTTCCCCAGTTTGCAGCCATTACCACTGTCTTATCTGTGCTTAGTTTCATCCCATGTGGCTTCAGTTTTGCATTCTATTCTCCTATCCTTTGCTGAAGTTCTAGCTCAGAGTCTGACTATAATGCCACATCATCTGCATAAAGCAGCTTTGTTGATCTGTCCCCTCCAACCTGTTTGCTAATGTAGTCCATCACCAGTATGAACAGCAGTGGGCTCACAGCTGAACCCTGGTGTACACCCACTCCCACTGGGAACCCCTCCGTGAGGCTGAACACTGTTCATACTTGAGTCATAGGGTCCTTGTACATAGCCTGCACTAATTCTACCAATGTTTTTAGGACTTCAAACCACCGCAGTACTGCCCAGATCAGCTTTCTTGGGACCTTGTCATGTGCTTTCTCCAGGTCTAGGAATGCCCAGTTGGACTCTCCTTATCTCTTACTTCTTCTCAAGTACCTGTCTCACTGCAAACATCAGGTCAATTGCGCTTCAGCCTGATCTGAATCTGAACTGCTCATCTCCCATCTTACATTCTACTACTCTGCGTAGATCTGTAGATCACAAAATATGTGTTATAATATTAACACTGATATGATTTTAAAAAATTTAAGGCTTTTGACCTTTGTGTACACACACACACACACACACACACACACACACACACACACACACACACACACACACACGCACACACACACACGTGTGTGTGTGTGTGTATGAATTGTACAGCTTAATATAGTCAGTTGCATGGGGAAAGTGGATCCATAACAGTTTCTTCCAAACTAATTCATCAAACGTGAGTTGACTGTTGATGGAAAACAAAACAATTGACTTGCTTTTAGATATGACTTTTTTCTGTGGAAGATATACCCCACAGCCCAGGCAAAGATTTCCTGTGCCTTTGGGCTTAATATAATAAAATCAAAGGAAAATTGGGGCAAGGGGTAAACCCCTATGTATTTCAATCAAGTGCTACTGTCTCAGCACTTAACTGTTGTATAGCTGGTAGGACACCAGGAAAGGACATACCACCTTCAAAAGTGTGACACTCTGTAGTGTAACTCCTGACAAATCAGTAAGTAAACTGTGAGATCAACAACTAATTGAATGAAAGAACTTGCTGCCACATTTATGAAAATATTTTGAAGAGGGACTTTGTCCCGTATCTCCCATATGGGGACTTGTAACCACCACATTCCTGTTACTTACATCTAGTGACTAAGAGATTATTGTGCCTCGGAGTAGAAAGAGTAGCCTGGGATACTGCAGTCTCAGGCTTAGTACACCCCCACACACACACATTTACAGTTGCAGTTGTGCAACTTCAAAGATTACAGTTATGGGCCTTCAGCTGGTGCCCACATCAGAGAATCTGACATTCTTCAACATTTACCAACTGAGTATTACTCACTAGCAGTTTTGCAACTGAGATGATGAATAAAATGTCATTCACAAAATGCAATACATTACAACACTGTACCTTCACACTCCCTGCTAATGGAATCAAATGTACTACATTATAACACGCTACCTTTATATTCACTACTAATGGAAACAAATGCACAACACTGTACCTTCACACTCCCTGCTAATAGAACTAAATGTACTACAAAACAGCACTGTACCTTCACACTCCCTACTAATGGAACCAAATATACTACATTATAGCACTCTACCTTTATACTCACTACTAATGGAAACAAATACACAACACTGTACCTTCACACTCCCTGCTAATAGAACCAAATGTACTACATTACAACACTGTACCTTCATACTCCCTGCTAATGGAACCAAATGTACTACAAAACAACACTGTGCCTTCATACTCCCTACTAATGGAACCAAATGTACTACATTATAATACTGTGCCTTCATACTCCCTAATAATGGAAACAAATTAACTACATTACAACACTGTACCTTCATACTCCCTACTAATGGAACCAGATGTACTACAATACAACACTGTAGCTTCATACTCCCTAATAATGGTACGACATTACAACACTGTACATTTACCCTTCCTGCTAATGGAACCAAATGTACTACAAAACAACACTGTGCCTTCATATTCCCTAATAATGGGACTGAATGTACTACATTACAACCCTGTGCCTCCATATTCCCTGCTAATAGAACCACATGTACTACATATCAACCCTGAGCCTTCATACTCCCTACTAATGGAACCAAATGTACTACATTATAATACTGTGCCTTCATACTCCCTAATAATGGAAACAAATTAACTACATTACAACACTGTACCTTCATACTCCCTACTAATGGAACCAGATGTACTACAATACAACACTGTAGCTTCATACTCCCTAATAATGGTACGACATTACAACACTGTACATTTACCCTTCCTGCTAATGGAACCAAATGTACTACAAAACAACACTGTGCATTCATACTCTCTAATAATGGAACCAAAAGTACTACATTACAACAGTGTGCCTCCATATTCCCTGCTAATGGAACCAAATGTACTACAATACAACACTGTACATTTATACACCTACTAATGGAACCAAATGTACTACATTACAACAATGTACCTTCATACTCCCTAATAATGGAAACAAATGTACTACATTACAACACTGTACCGTCATACTCCCTACTAATGGAAACAAATGCACAACACTGTACCTTCATACTCCCTGCTAATGGAACCAGATGTACTGCAATATGACACTGTACCTTCATACTCCCTAATAATGGAACCAAATGTACTACATTACATCACTGTACATTTGCCCTTCCTGCTAATGGAACCAAATATACTACAATACAACACTGTACATTCACACTTCCTGCTAATGGAACCAAATGTACTACAATACAACACTGTGCCTTCATATTCCCTGCTAATGGAACCAAATGTAATACATTACAAAACTGTGTCTTCATACTCCCTGCTAATGAAACCAAATGTAGTACCTTACAACACTGTACCTTCATACTCCCTAATAATGGAACCAAATATACTACATTACAACACTGTACCTTTATGCAGCTACTAATGGAACCAAAGGTACTACAATACATCACTGTAATTTTATACTCCCTGCTAATGGAACCAAACTTACTACATTACAACACTGTGCCTTCATATTCCCTTCTAATAGAACCAAATGTACTACAGGGGGTTGGGAGGTTGGCATGATGGTTAAGACGTTTACCTTACAGTTACAAGGTACAGGGTTTGATTCTCACATGGGGAAATTGACTAGGTTTAAAATGGCCCAGAAGGGCTGTTAACTTAGTACTAATCTATGAACCTAATCTATTACAACACTGTATCTTAATACTCCCTAATAATGGAATCAAATGTACTACAGTGCAATACTGTACCTTCATACTCCCTGCTAATGGAACCAAATGTACTACAAAACAACACTGTGCCTTCATACTAATAATGGGACCAAATGTACTACATTAATAATGGAAACAAATTAACTACATTACAACACTGTACCTTCATACTCCCTACTAATGGAACCAGATGTACTACAATACAACACTGTAGCTTCATACTCCCTAATAATGGTACGACATTACAACACTGTACATTTACCCTTCCTGCTAATGGAACCAAATGTACTACAAAACAACACTGTGCATTCATACTCTCTAATAATGGAACCAAAAGTACTACATTACAACAGTGTGCCTCCATATTCCCTGCTAATGGAACCAAATGTACTACAATACAACACTGTACATTTATACACCTACTAATGGAACCAAATGTACTACATTACAACAATGTACCTTCATACTCCCTAATAATGGAAACAAATGTACTACATTACAACACTGTACCGTCATACTCCCTACTAATGGAAACAAATGCACAACACTGTACCTTCATACTCCCTGCTAATGGAACCAGATGTACTGCAATATGACACTGTACCTTCATACTCCCTAATAATGGAACCAAATGTACTACATTACAGCACTGTACATTTGCCCTTCCTGCTAATGGAACCAAATATACTACAATACAACACTGTACATTCACACTTCCTGCTAATGGAACCAAATGTACTACAATACAACACTGTGCCTTCATATTCCCTGCTAATGGAACCAAATGTAATACATTACAAAACTGTGTCTTCATACTCCCTGCTAATGAAACCAAATGTAGTACCTTACAACACTGTACCTTCATACTCCCTAATAATGGAACCAAATATACTACATTACAACACTGTACCTTTATGCAGCTACTAATGGAACCAAAGGTACTACAATACATCACTGTAATTTTATACTCCCTGCTAATGGAACCAAACTTACTACATTACAACACTGTGCCTTCATATTCCCTTCTAATAGAACCAAATGTACTACAGGGGGTTGGGAGGTTGGCATGATGGTTAAGACGTTTACCTTACAGTTACAAGGTACAGGGTTTGATTCTCACATGGGGAAATTGACTAGGTTTAAAATGGCCCAGAAGGGCTGTTAACTTAGTACTAATCTATGAACCTAATCTATTACAACACTGTATCTTAATACTCCCTAATAATGGAATCAAATGTACTACAGTGCAATACTGTACCTTCATACTCCCTGCTAATGGAACCAAATGTACTACAAAACAACACTGTGCCTTCATACTAATAATGGGACCAAATGTACTACATTACAACCCTGTGCCTCCATATTCCCTTCTAATGGAAACACATGTACTACATTACAACACTATACCTTCATACTCCCTACTAATGGAACCAAATGTACTACATTACAACACTGTACCTTCATACTCCCTGCTAATGGAACCAAGTGTATTACAACACAACACTGTACCTTCATACTCCCTAATAATGGAACCAAATGCACTACGATGCAACACTGTACCTTCACACTCCCTACTAATGGCACCAGATGTACTACAATACATCAGTGTACCCTCATACTCCCTGCTAATGGAACCAAATGTACTACAAAACGACACTGTGCCTTCACACTCCCTGCTAATGGAACCAAATGTACTACAAAACAACACTGTGTCTTCACACTCCCTGCTAATGGAACCAAATGTACTACATTACAACTCTGTGCCTTCACACTCCCTGCTAATGGAACCAAATGTACTACATTACAACACTGTACCTTCATACTCCATGCCAATGGAATCAAATGTACTACGTTACAACACTGTACCTTCATACTCCCTGTTAATGGAAACAAATGTACTACAAAACAGCTCAGTACCTTCACACTCCCTACTAATGGAACCAAATGTACTATATTACAACACTGTATCTTAATACTCCCTAATAATGGAATCAATTGTACTACAGTGCAACACTGTACCTTCATACACCCTGCTAATGGAACCAAATGTACTACAAAACGGCACTGTACCTTCACACTCCCTGCTAATGGAACCAAATGTACTACATTATAACACTGTACCTTTACACACCTACTAATGGAACCAAATGTACTACAACACAACAGTTTACCTTCATACCCCCTGCTAATGGAGCCAATTGTATTACATTACAACACTGTACCTTTATACTCCACTAATGGAACCAAATGTACTACAGTACAACAATGTACCTTCATACTCCCTGCTAATGGAACAACTGCTATATCATAATAACTTGTTTGTATTCACGACTTCAGCTTATGCAGTGAATCTGTTTTGGCTACAACATTTTGCTTTTTGTGCAGGTTAAGTATCAGTGTGAAAAGCAGAGGCAGTGAAATACACTGCCATTGTAGTATCAGTGTGAAAAGCAGAGGCAGTGAAATGCACTGCCATTGTAGTATCAGTGTGAAAAGCAGAGGCAGTGAAATACACTGCCATTGTAGTATCAGTGTGAAAAGCAGAGGCAGTTAAACACACTGCCATTGTAGTATCAGTGTGAAAAGCAGAGGCAGTGAAATACATTGCCATTGTAGTATCAGTGTGAAAAGCAGAGGCAGTTAAACACACTGCCATTGTAGTATCAGTGTGAAAAGCAGAGGCAGTGAAATACATTGCCATTGTAGTATCAGTGTGAAAAGCAGAGGCAGTTAAACACACTGCCATTGTAGTATCAGTGTGAAAAGCAGAGGCAGTGAAATACATTGCCATTGTAGTAAGCATTTGCAGTTCCTGGACAGCACAAGGGAATTATGGAAAGATTTAACATTTGATATGTATTAGCACTGTTAGTGTATATACTGTCAGGGTATGTTCAAAAACATACCTTTATTCACACTATCACTCAAGATGTTCTACTTTGAATATATACATTTTCCCTATAGGAATAAGGTCTAATTTTGGCACCAGCATTGCATTAATTCAGAAACTGTTTAAATATCCATGATGGTACGCTCCTTAATGTCTAAACATTTTTTACTTGGGGATCTGGCTTTTATTTCAGTGCTAGTCTTGTTCTTAAAAAGCACATAACAATAATTAAAATGATTCAGAAATTGTTTAGCATTTCTGACACATAATAAAGCTAGAAGGTAATATACACAAGTGGAACAGTGTAATACTATGAAACCTGAAGGGGAGACTCCTACTGTAAACATATTTCAGCATTTTCACATTAAAGGGGTACTTAAAATTAAATATAGTCAACTAGTGAGTAATGGGTCTGACTATAAATATTTAAAAATATATAAGCCATTGCTATCATTATTCTTCATTTTATTTTGCAAACATTACTATTTAAGCCTGAAAGAGTTGTCCGCAATAAAACAGACAACAAAATCAGAAGTGAAATCATATGTTTTTTTTCTAAATGCTAGATTTACTTAAATTTTCATGCAATTATTTCTTTTTATCCCACTAATTTGTTAACCAGGAATGTCCAGTCCAAACAGAAAGGCACATTTTCATCATTCCCTCAGACAAAACCCTCCAATACAAATAGAAATAAAGCAGTTATTTATACATCATATATACTAACCTATGGACTACATTGGCAAACAGGTTAATACTGGCAGATCAACAAAGCTGATATATGCAGCGAACTTGCCATTAAAAGCAGACTCTGAACAGGCACTTCAGCACATGGTAGAGGAATGGAGTGCAAAACTGAAGGCACATGGGATGGAACTAAATATAGACAACACAATTGTCATGGCAGCAACAGAGAAATTAGAAGAAATTGAAAATTAAGATAGAAGGGAAACTAGTGGAAAAGGTTAACAGCTTCTAGTTTCTGGGTTGGCTGGTTGATGAGAAGAGGTCTGAATAAGGAAGTCAAACCTGGAATCACAGGTGATGCAGCCATCTGGCACAAATTATCAGGGCTAGTGTGTCACAGAAAAATACCAAAGAAGCTGAAAAGTAAGGAGTACAAAACAGTGGTGCAGTCAGTACTTCTATTTGGTACAGAAATTTCATCAGGGAAGGCAAAACTATTGAGGAACTATAGGTGATAGAAATTAAGTGCCTGAGATGAGTGATAGGATGCACACTGTGAGACAGATGATGACATGATGAAATTAGAGCCAGTTGCAGAGCAGGTCAATGAGAATAGATTATTGTGGTTTGGATTCATGTGCAGGAAAGTAGAAGATGATTTAGTGAAGAAGATTTGCCAGAGGCAGGAGGAGGGGAATAAACAATGAGGACATCCAACAAAGAGATGGAGCAATTGTGAGGGAGAAGACTTGCAACCGTCAGGCATGATGGCTAAGGCAGGTTGGAGAGTGGCAATGAATTGGCAGAGGTGGTGACAGTTGACACAATATCCAAACCTCTTGTAGAAAATGGCAAAAAGTGGATTTATGATGATGATGATGATGACAAACAGACACAAGTGTTCTGTGAGTTATGATAAATGTGATGGTGCCTAACTTGTCTTTTATGCAGAGGTGCCATGCTATTCAAAACACTGAAGAACATGGAAATGAATTAGGTGCAGTATCATGTGATCTTTAGTATTTGGTTGCAGATGGATGCGATCAATTTTCATTTTTCTGGAAGCTGTACTTAGATTGTTTAACTATTTTGGTGTAACATCACACAATGGGGTAGCCAGATGGTCACTGAAGGAGTCTGACACTGTGTCTGATATGACAACACTCTTTGAGTTTAAAGTAACACTCCTGGATACTTTTTATCTCTTGGCTGTGAGAGTGTTCAGCAGGATAAAGCCATAGAGAGGTAATTATGGATGACTAGGTGGAGCAGTTTTTCAGTAGGCATTACTTGTACATTAATACCCTGCTGGAGAAGGTTTGTTCTCCAATCAGAGTGGCAATGTACATGTTGTCCATTCCCTAATATGTAATAACATGTTGCATTTATTAGAAGCTTAGCTCTATATGCATAACTTGGGCCTCCAGACATTCTCACTTTGTAAAATTTGTACATGATTCTTAAAGTATTCATTAATTGTGAATCAGTATGAGTTTATTCAGTGACTTAAATATTTGCATTTATACTCTTATCTGCTATCAGAAACCATGCTGTTATTCTTAATTTATTATAATATAATATCTTAATGGTACACATACTATGAGGTCAAAATGAAGATTATTTTGACACTTCCTTATTTTTTGTTAACAACTCATAACAACTCCATTATCAGATTTTGGAAATGAGGCTCTACAAAAACAGAACAAATAGCTATATTAGTGATCTCTTTGTTCGTCACAGAAGATTTTGCTTTCTATTTTTCATCACGTAGCATGTGTCTAAGTAGACTGCAACTATACATAACAAGAACTCATGAATATGTCCTGCTACCTATGACGGCCTAATTTATCTGCTTGAAATTACTCAGAAATCAAAATAAGGGGCGAATAAAGGCAGAAAGGCAAAAAGCACAGTCTTAATTTAACATAGTCCACTTTGGCACCATCAGATTTTGCAAATCAGCATTGTTAGAGGCAAAACTGTCACCCAAAAACATGAACCTGTATTCAGCAGTCTAAACAGAACTGGACAAAACAGTCTAGCAGAAGACGTATGGAGGTCCTCAAGAAAACCTTGAAAAAGGCATAGATGTATACAGAAAGGAAAAATATGAACTGGAATTTGTTTTCCCTACAAGTTAGATGAAGAGTATGTTAAACACACAATGGTAATAAAATACAGTATACAAGGACACTAGGAAAAAAAAACAGCTGAATTTAGCCTAATCTCCACTATTTAGCAAAGATAAAAATGAAGTTCAAGGTGCATTTTACCCCCATATTGATAACCACACCTAAAACAACAAAACTGTAGTGCTTAGTTTAAAGTGAACTTCAGGAATTTGGTTCTCGAAGAAAGAGTATCACCTTCACTATCATGCACACCTACTCTGTGTTTATATATGTGTGTGTGTGCGTGTGCGTGTGCGTGTGTGCGTGTGTGTGTGTGTGTGTGTGTGTGTGTGTGTGTGTGTGTGTGTGAACATTTGAAAAAAAATATGCTTTTTACTTTCTTCTTTGTAGACCTTTACCTCTTCCCTGTTTTGGTCTCTCTCAGAATAAATGTTGGAGAGCAGTAGAGGGGGTTACAGCCTCTCTCTAATTTGTTTATTCAATGTATCAGAAGTTAAGTTGACTGTCCATTGTATGTAATCTGGAAACAACCCAGACCACACAGAAAACATCTGACTGCATAATATCTATCAGTTTAAGTGAACATTTAGGAATGTATAAAACGGCCATCATTTCAAACTCATGGCTGTTATTGCATGGTTTAAATAAAGATTTAAATCCTAGAATAAACATTTAGAGTGATAACTGGTTCATTTTTTGTCTTTATTTTTATTATTTAACACCATAATTATTTCATCTGTTTTGGGATGGACTTATGCTTGTATATTAGATTTTGGAACATTATTTCTTTCAGGGATAATTGGTTGGTAGAAGACAGGCTGAGACTGATGGAACTGTGCTTGTAGGAATTTTTTTTGTCAGACAAATTTTCTCAAATCTCTCATGTAAGACACTACATCCTCTATAACCCTTACTTATACTCAAGTGTGAGGTTGTCAAATTTTGTAAAAAGATAAATTTCAGCAAAGGACCTTTCTCTCTGTTAGCTTGATATGGACAGTCTTTTACTAAAATTACACCACAATGGTTCCGTCACAAAAGCTCATAAATAACAGCTGCAGAACTCAGATTGACATAATGTATGTACTCAGGCTGCTGAAATTATGAGCAACAGTGGCAATGGAAAATGCATTGTTATGGGGGGGGGGGCAGATACCTCAACACCCTTAAGTGGGTGTTGAAGACCCCCATACTCCCTTACTTCATTATTCTTACTTTGATGTCAGTGAACCTCTGAGGAAGTGTGCTCATTGGCTGACACTATGACACCAATTATGATGTTTCTCCTGTGTCAACCAGCCTCAAACCACCCGAAAACTGATAATAAATGAACATATAAAACATTGCTGTGTGTAAGATGGAACAGAAAAATAAACAAACAAGAGCATATGACAACATGAGCCTGTGTCTTCAAGCACATCTGAATGCAGCTCAGGTGCCCTGAGCAGCTCTTTGTAAACCTGTTTAAACATGTTTGGTTTAATGTCAGAGGTTACTTCAGAAGGTAGAACAGTTCTGAAAAAAGTATAGTTTATGAGACAGAGTAACCTAGTATTTAAGAAATGTAGTTTTCCAGCCTTAATGGTAATACACGCTTTCCTTAAGTAAGAGCAAGTAAAAAAATCAACAAAAAGGGAAAAACTAGTTGTACAGAGATGACTGCTCTAGATATTGGCATCAGAATTACTAAAATAGGCCGTTGTCACAACATCTTGTGTAAAATCCATGTCAAAGATCACTTTGCATTTTTATTGAAAATGATGAAGCTCTGACAAGGGTGAAAGTGTTCATCTCTTGTTTTAAGTTAACAAACCATGGTTTAAACAAGCAATTCCAGTGTGAATCCTGTTTCCTGATTTTTAATAAGAATTCAAAGTGATATTTGACACAGATCTCACATAAGGGGTTGTGACAACAGCCTATCAAAGTAATAGTAGTTAATAGTAGTTCTGGACGAAGTATCTTTGTCAGGCCTTGTTGTTCCTGTATTAGGCGTTAATGCATAGCTGGAGTTGTGATGGGTGATGTAACTGGACAAGTGGCAGAACTGTATTTATAAATGAGTATAGCCCATTTGTTAATGTTTGTTAAAGCCCATAGCTTAAAAAACATTAATAACAAAATGCTATGCGCAGATGCAGCGGTTAGCGTTGTCGCCTCACAGCAAGAGGCTCTCCGGTTCGATTCTCGGCTGAAGTGTCTTCTGTGTGGAGTCTGCATGTCTTCCCCGCAATCGACTGAAATTTAAAAGACATGCAGGTATGTGCATGCATGTGTGGGTGTGCCTCCTCTGAAGGTTGGGCGGCGGGCTAGCAACTCGACACCGTAAAAATCACTGCCAATCATAAGCGGACTAGAGATCTGCTGTGGCGACCCCTAACCCGGAAAAGCCGAAAGACTTTTTTTATGTGTAATAATGTTAGCAGTAACAGGAGCAGTTGGTAAGGTGCTAATAACTACATTTTACTGAAGAAAATCAAATGTAAGGATAACATAGTCAAACTTAAGAGTAATTATAATGAACTTTGTAAAGCCATATAGTAAAAGACAAGAAGGAGAATCACATGAATGCTACTGTGTAAGTTTCACTGCAACAAAAACTAATATAATAAAGGGGTGGCTCAGTGACATATCAGTTAATGTTGCTGCTTTACAGTGCTTGGCTCTGTAGTTTAGTTCTCAGGTGGTGTGCATTCTGTTTATAGTCTGCAAGTCCTTCCTGTGTACGTGTACGTTTTTGCCATCTGCTTTGGTTTCCTCCCACAACCCAAAGACATTCTGTAAATGAATTGGAAATCCTCATATTGTCTGTAGGAGAGCATAATATGGGTGAGCGAGTCTCTGCTTGTGCATTCTGCAATGGGTTTATGCCCCATTCAGAATTATTTTCTCTGCCTTGTTCCCAGAGAGTGATGGGACAGGTTCCAGCATCCCCATGACTCTGCACTGTATTAAGCAGGTAATCATAAAATGAATGAATGTTCAAAGGAAAAAAACAGAGTAGTGATGATTTAAAAAATATTGCATTTCTGCACACACTGCTGTATCACTCCACCTGTGCAGATAGCTAAATATGTGCTAATATTCACCAAACTAAAATATGCCCATCAGTGCTACTTCTCAAGTATAAAGCGTTATGAAGGGTATACCACACTTAGATGTCAATGATATAGATACATGCATGTGTGACATAGCTCTCAACCTTCCATCTCTAAAATGAGGAACACTACCTCTCATAATGTGGAACAAATGGGCAAAATGTGGAACACTTACTAAAGGCCTCCTAACAGCTTCAGCTAGGAAGCTCATAGGTTGGTTAAAATGTGATATTTTAATTATATAATAGTTCTCTTAATGAATTAGTATGATTACATTTTATTTACCAAGATTATCAGTTCAAAAAATTGCTAACAATGAATGTGTGACAGACCCCTTCAGTGTGGAACTTTGAGAAACATGAATATTTTAAGAACCCAAATGAGGAATATTCCTCCTAATGAGGTACACTTGAGAGATATGATGTATGAATACTGGTGGTAACAGGTGCATAACCCATATTTGGATACTACAGACAAGGAGGCCCATCCTACATGTAAGTGCTAATGATAAAGGAGTATATTCCACATGTGGATTGTAGTAGTCAGTAATAATAAATGGAAAGTGTTATGTATATGCACAGTACCTATGAGGGAAGACTTATCCATCATGTGAATGCTGTACCTGAAGAGACGACATCCCATCTGTGGGTAGATACATTAATTGCGACACTTCCTATATGTGGAAGGTAGTTTTAACATGGCGTATGCTGCTTGTGGATATGAGTAATGATAGCGCAGATCCCATATATAGATAGTAGTAATGATGGGGTACACTCCACTAGGGGATACTTTTAAGGATGGGTACATCCCATATTTGATATTACAACTGAAGAACGTTCCACATATGGATACTAGTGATCAGGCAGCCAGATCCCCATGTCGACACCATTGTGGCAGCACAGCGATACTAACAAGGAAGAGGCATATCTGTCATGTGTATACTGCTGAGGAGGAAGAATATCCAATATGTGGATTATACTTAGAAAAGGGCATATCCTACAAGTAGGTACAAATGAAGTATGGGCATATCCCACATGTAGTCATGATGAGGCACTAGTGATGAGAGGGGTTCATCCCACGTGTGAACACTAGTGATGAGGGGGAATATTCAACAACATGTGGACAGTATAGTGAATTATGCATGCTCTCATATAGTTAATAATGAGGAGGTGGCACATCCTTCTTGCGGATACTAGTGAGGAGGTAGAATATGCCACGTATGGATATTAGAGATAAGTGAAGCACATCCCACCTATGGATGGGTACCAACAATTAGGGGAGCATATCTCACCTGGGGATACTGCTGCGAGGAGAATACTACTTATAATACTTATGCATCCCACGTGTGGATCCTAGTGATGATGGATGTATGTCCAATACATAGGCACTAGTGAAAATGGGCACTAATGAGAAGAAGCATATCATACACATGGATACTAAAGATAATGGGGTACATTCTACATTCAGATGATAGTGGTGCTTTTCACAAGTAGATAATAGTCATAACATCCTGCACGTGGATATTAGTGAGAAGGGGAACATCTCCCTCGCATGGATACCAGTGACTTGCAGTTTGACTTACATGTGAGGACAACATGTAGGCATTGGTGATGAGGCAAGTACTTTCTACATATGAAATCTAGTGAGCAGGAGGCACCCCAAACATGTATATACTATCAATGAGGGAAACATATTCAGTATCTAGA
This sequence comes from Protopterus annectens, assembly GCF_019279795.1. Taxonomy (NCBI): domain Eukaryota; kingdom Metazoa; phylum Chordata; order Ceratodontiformes; family Protopteridae; genus Protopterus; species Protopterus annectens. The sequence goes on along the minus strand of NC_056748.1, from coordinate 1,027,395,979 downwards.
CACTAGTTTTAAGGGGGCACATCACATCTGTGAATACTATGATGGCAGTATAGCTCACATGTGAATTGAATACTAGTGAAGAAGGAGGCATATCCTACATATGGATAATAGGCAGAAGGGAGCACATCAAACCTGGTGGGATATCAGTAAGAAGAAGATACATCTTATACATAGATACCGTTCAGGACAGAAGTATGTCATACAAGTGAAAACTAGTGAAGAAGAGGGTTCATGCCACAACTTGGGACCAATGATGGTGAGGGATTATCCCATATGTGGAATCTAGTGATACTATGTTACATCCCACTGGGGCACTAGTAAGTAGAGAAGACATCCCACACATGGATGCTAGTAATGATACGACACATCTCACATGTGGACAGTAGTGAAAAATAGGTATAGTAGCTCACAAGTGGATAATAGGCAGGAGGGAATACATCTGACATGTGGATACTAGTGAGAAGGAAGGACATATTGTATATAGATGCTGTTCAGGTTAGGATACATTCCACAAGTGACTCTAGTGAGGTAGGGGACACATCTCACAAGTTGTCACCAGTGATTTTGGGTCATAGTGCACATGCCGGTGCTAATTCCACATGTACATGCTATTGCTGATGGGTACATCCCACAAGTTGACAGTAGTGATGACATGGTATGATGTGATGACCTACTGGTTCTAGTGAAGATGGGGCACATCCCTCATGTGGATAGGACCATATTTTTTTACTTATTTTATTTTATATTTGTTTACTGAGGTAGAGTGCTGATCTAGCATAACCAGTTGCAGGCACAACCTGGTTATCAAAGTGTAAATAAAAATAAAATAAAATAAATAAATGAATACAATAATTAATGTATCATAAATAATAGTATATCAAATAAGATTACAGTGTGATACATAAAGGAATACTGGTGGAGGAAGTACAACTTGCATTTATAAAGAAAAGGCTATTATGTAACCAACTGCATTTTAAACATTATATGAAAAGAATGGAATTTTGACCAACTATTCCACACAAGAAAAAATCAACTTAAGTGCTTTACAGTGGATTGGAGGGACTCCTGTTCCATGAAGACTCTGCAAATCCTATCAGGCTGAAATCATGTTTTGGTGAATCCCAACCTAATAGGATCCTTGTTTTCTCACCTTCTTCCAGATGATGCAACCTGGGAGTTACTTTATACAGAGATAGGGACTATCAATTCATAGGTTCATAGGTTCATTGGTGTTTACTAGGCTAATGACCACAAGGACCTTTTAAAGCCTAGCCATGGTAGATGAACCATTTACATGTTACCTGAGTCCATTAGAGACATAGGTGCCAAACCAGGGATGAATTTCTGGATTCCCATCTAATTGTTCAAGTTGCACTTGAATTGGGTTAGGGAGGAACTCTGCTGCACATGGATGGAGAGCCTGTTCCATAGACAAGGTAGTCTCTGGGATACTTACCTATCTCTTCACCAGGTCCTATTTATATCACAGGCAAGGTTTAAGTCTTTAGAATTGGTAATTCTGGTGCTTTTTGTTTTTTTGGAGATGTAGGGAGGTCCCTCAGAGTGAGGTCTGACAAGGCCCTGTATGCCAGGCATAGATCTCCCTTCAAAAGCCTGTAGCAGACAGAATACAGGGATAGGGTCTTGGTGTGGTCTGCATAGGACATTTTACTTATGTCCTGTATTCTTTTAGTGAGGAACCTCTGTGGATGTTCCAATTGTTGGATGCCTGGTTAGGTACATATCAAAGGGGGCACTGTACTCAGTGATAGGTCTAATGAATGCCAAATACAGTGGAACAATGACTTCCTTGAACTTAGATGACATACCTTTGTTTATAAGTTGCACAACATAGAATGATTTCCTCACCACTGTAGATACGTGATGATCAAAGGCTAGATTACAATCTGTGTGTGTCCCTAAGTCCCTGACTACTGGGTCAATTCTAAGGGGTGTGTTGTCAATATGATAGTTACCAGGGATAGATGACTTCCCAAAGGATACTATTATGCATTTCTTGGCATTTAGTTTTAGTCCATGGCTCTTACACTAGTTGGTGGTCTGTGTCAGCCCCTCCTGGAGAACATTTGTGTCAGTGTGAGATTCAATGACAGCAAATTTAGTCAGCCAGAGATCACTGACATTGGCCTTGACTTCTGAGAAGTAAATGCCAAAAAGGAGTGGTCCAAGGACTGATCCCTAAGGGACACCACATGTGACTGGCCTCTTTGTAGAGGTGGACCTCCCAATTAAAACTGCCTGGATCCTGTATGTGAGCCTGTTGGCTATCCACTGGGTGACATACGGGTTTTTACCTAACCTCTTGAATTTGTCAACAATGCCTGAGTGGGATATTGTGTCAAATGTCTTGGCCAGGTCACGGTAGGTAGGCAGTGTGAATGAGTTTGCCCTCATCTATTGCTTTGGTGACTTTCTCAAAGAATTCCACCATGTTGAGTAAGCATGATCTGCCCTTGACGAAACCAAACTGGATTGGGTCCAGTGTCTGGAGGTTTACTATATATCTCTGTTGATCACCTCCATGATAATTCTTTCCATGGCTTTACATATAAGACTAGTGAGACTTATGGGTCTGTAGTTTCTAGGGTCTGTAGATGGCCCACATTTGTGCAGATGGATGACTGTTGCCTTTCTCCATTCATGAGGCACAAAGCCTGTTTGGAGCTACAGTTAAATAGTAATTCCAGAGGCCCTGATAGGTCATGTTTCATGCTATTTAGAAGGCATCCTGGGATATTGTCTGGGCCCATTGATGCAGTGCTCTTGGTCTTAGAGAGAGCATTAAGGACCTGTTCCCTAGTGATAGTGGGGGGTTATATTTAATGATATTTCCTGAGGGAAGGTTGAAGGAGAGAGATGGGTAAAGTTAGAGCTGAATTTATCAGCCAGGAGGTTTGCTATCTCTTCTGGCTCAGTATGGGTGGCTCCATTTTCAACGAGCTCTGCACACAATTGTGTATTGCCTTTGAGGTTGCGGACATAGCTAAAGAATGCTTTGTGGTTTTCCTTGGCCTGGGAGACCAAACATACCTCAAATTTGGCTTTGGTGGACTTTATTTGTCCTCTGAGTTGTTTATTTATTCTGATGAGAGTGCTTTTATCCTGCTGGATGCTGCACCTCCTAATTTTTGCCATGATTTTCTTCCTCCTGTTATACAGCCAGTTGATTTTGTGATTCCCCCAAAGTGGCTTGATTTTTGAGTTAGTTCTGTACTTCTTCCTGTTGGGTACAGCTGTCTCTATGCAGCTATTAACATGAGTGTACATGGTTTCTGTGAACAGTTCTGCATAGGCAAAAGTGTTCTCAGGGTTTATGGGAGCTTGAAATTTTGTGAGGTTCTCACTTAATAGCAGGAGGTTAGCCTTAGAATAGTTCCTGAATATTCCAGGTTTAGCTGGGGGTCCAGGCTTTATTTTTACTTCAAAAGAGATCATTTTGTGGTCTGACCTTACCAGGGAAGGCATTACAGTAGGGGTGTGCAGCAGTCTCCCATATTAGTGAGGACCATATCCAGTATGGTTGCACTCCTGGTTGGTTGACTATCTGGTCCAGGTTTTACAAAATCCAGGAATCTTTGTGCATGTATGTTTGGCGTCATTTAGGATTCCCAGTTAATAGTGGGGTAATTAAAGTCACCCATGAATATGGTATTGGGTTAGATGGTTAGTGTTTCTAATAAGTTTAAATACATAGTGTGGGTTTCCTGGGTCATAGAGGAGGATCTATAGCTTGCAAGGAGTAGTATTGGATTTTACCTTTGAACATGTAGCAGCTCAAGTGCATCATCCTTTTTGTCCAGCCTTGAAGTATATTTACTTTTGATGTAAAATGTAAATAGACACCACCACCTTTAGTCCCTGCCTGTGAAGTAGCTGGCCTAAATGTGTGGAAGACATTATAACCTTGCACTGTTGGTATGCTCTCCACGGCTTTAAACCATGTCTCAGTGACTGCACAGTTCTCAACCTTTTAGGTAAGATCCAACCTATCCCCACTGCTATAACCAGAGCCAGAGTGTTCCATTAGTGAGATAAACGGGAACCCTATTACATCAGGAGTCACCAAAATGTAATTTAGATCTAATAGGATTTGCTGAGATATGGTGGAATCGATGAATCCATACAGATACAGTAAGACATTCATAGATATTATATGCATAAAATAAAATATAGACGATGTGTATGTGTGAATTTTCAGACTGAGAGTGGATGGTAGTTACAGTAATTCTACAATATACAAATAATTTTAGACTATACAGTAATTTTACAATATGAAAATATTACGAAATAACTGTAGCAATCAACATTAAGCAACTACAAATAATAGAAACAATATATTACATTCTATTTTCAGGAAAACATTTATTCAATAGCAGTGATTTGAAAATGCCCAGATAATGGTGTGGCCATAATGCAGTGTATGTGAGATAGTAAACACTAAATGAATGTAGAAAAAGGCCCTTAGCACAGTGGTGCAGTGGATAGTCTTGTTGCCTCATAGCAAGAGGTTCTGTGTTTCAGTTCTCACTGGAGTGCCTTTTCTGTGGAGTCTGCATGTCCTGTCTGTGTTCGTGTGGGTTTTCTCTGGGTGCTCTGGTTTTCTCCCATACTTCAAAGACATGCATTAGGTGGACTGGGCACTCTAAACTGACCATAGGTGTGAGTGTACATGTGTACATGTGAGTGATATGGAAGAAGAACCAAGGCAGGGCTAGCCACCTGACAGGGTGCATCTTGGCTCTACATGATTGTCACTGTTGAAGTGACACCAGGAACCCATGTGGAAAATTAGGAGAAAAGGGAATGCAGAATGATGGATTAGGGAAAAGATAACCTACAAGTTGGACATGTGTGTGACACTGATGATGGTGTTTTCAGTTAACCGTGGAGATTATAACAATTTCCTGAATACAGCAGGGACAGAGAATGAGAGACTATTAAAAAGATTATGAAGGAATTTACAGACCCCTACTCTCATTGTGATGCTCATGTTAGATGGTTATAAGCTGAACTGTGATCTGATGAGATGGAAAGGCTGAGTTATTCAGTGCAATGAATTTCAAGTTAGGGGTGACCCTAAGCATTAAATTAATACATGATTTGGGAGTCAGAGGAAAGATCATGATTGACTACTACTATAGGAACTGAAATCATCTTCTGATATTTTTTAGGTATTTCATGAGTTAGCAGGTGTGTGTCCATAGACTGGGTTTTTCCTTCCCTCAGATGAGTACTAGAAGTGAAGAGGGTTCATTCCGCATGTAGGTGCTAATGATAATGGGATGCATCCCACAAGTAAATTTTGGTAATGCTAGGGAACATCTATGTGGATAGCAGTGAAGAGGGACATAACCCACATCAGGATTTTAGTGAAGATGGGATTACATCCCACATGTGGCTACTAGTGAAGATAGAAGTAAATCCCTCATGTGGATTCTAGTGAGGAGGGGCCATGTCACACATGTGAGTAATGTGGATATGAACATATTACATGTATTACATATGCATGCTGGTGAATAACAGGTGCATATCCCAAATGTGTATACTAGATAGAAGGGGTATATCCTACCTGTGAATACTAGTTATGAGGCAGCAAAGCTTACGTTTGGAGTATAGTTGTGATGGGGCACATCTTGCATGTAAATATTAGTGATAAGCACTATACATCCCACATGTGAGGGCTCTAGATGATGGGGCACACACCACTTATGGATAACTAGTGATGGGATACATTCCACGTGTGGTTACTTTTTATCATAAAGGCACATCCAACACTTGGGTGCTAGAGATGATAGAGGTTATGTGTCAGATGTGGGTGATCCTGATAACTGGGGCACACCCCATATATGGAAACTAATGATGATGTTCATGCATCCTACACGTGGGCACTTATGATGATGGGAACACATCTTGCATGCAGATACTAGAAAAGCGGAGATATGTCTCACATATGGATATTATCAACATATCACACAAGTGCAAAGTAGTAAAGAGGGGTCTTATCCTACATGTGGATAAAAGTGAAGGGGGAAGAAAGAGAGAGAGAGGAGATACGATGTGTAGCTATTAGTGATGATGGGTGCAAATTCCACAAGCAGAGAGTAGTGATGACGGGAATACACCCTACATATATATGCTAGTAATGATGAAGGATAATTCTGCATGTGGGTGCCATTACCAATGTGATACATGCCACATGTGAATAGCAGTGAGGAGGAGGCACAGAGGGGGAAAAACACAACATCTGGGTATGAGGGAAGATCGGGCGCACGTCTATGTTTATGCTAGGTAGAGGCAAAATATCATACAAGTGGGTGCTAGTGAAGAGATGGTACATCCCTTATGTGGATAATAATGTAGAGGGGAAATGTCCCATATGTAGACATTGATAAGGAAGTGGTACACTTCACACATGTACTAGTGAAGATAAGGTACACACACTTAGGTACTAGGAAGGTGGGTACATATCCCACATGTGGGAATTAGTGAGAAGGACCACATCCCTTGTGCAATTACTTGTGATGATGCTGCATAGCTTAGATATGCATAGTTTCTACTGGCATAACATATCTATGCACTGTGGTTCCACTGCAGCCTTGTGAATGGCAACAGCTAAGAATGTGCTTATCAGCATGTCCCACGTTATTAGACATGCTTTGCTGATGAACATGGAAGTGACTTATGCACATTAAACTAAATATCATGTACAAAATGCCACTATAGCTAGTCTATATACTGGGCTCATCTCAGATTGGATTAATCAAGGGTAGGTCATGCTTATTCAGCCTGGTGGATTTTTCTGAAAAGGTTACCAAAGTAATGGATGAAGGCAAAAGAGTACAAACTGCATACCTCAACCTGGTCAAAGCTATTGACACAGTTCCCCATTCAGGCATAGTAGAAAAGCTAAATAATCTGGAATAATAAAGAGTAATAAAAAAATATGCTCACCTCCCCCTCTCCCTCGTGCTCCACTCATACTTAGGTTAAATTATAACCTCACAATGGATGGTGACATCCACCCAAACCCTGTCCCAACCCCACCTGTCGACCCTAATCCCCCTACTAACTCCCCTGTCAACATAGCTCTATCAAATAGACCTCCAAACTCCTTACTAGCCTGCCATCTAAACATCAGGAGCATGAATAATAAAATTCAGCACCTGCATGCCCTCTTAGCTAATCATTCACCTGATATACTATGCCTCACAGAAACATGGCTAAAACCAGCCATCAAGGACAATGAGGTTCTGCCACCAGGGTATAATATGTTTAGACTAGATCATACCTCTAGGAAAGGTGGCGGGGTAGCAGTACTTTACAAGTTTACTTTATCTGTCACCACAGACATCCAACAACCACCCCAGGTCAATAATGCCAAAATTCTCATCTCAAAACTACAAATTAATAGCAGCAAAAGTATAAACATTGTCTGTGTCTACATTCCCCCTGGCAGGAACACAGATACCCTAGAAGACTTCTTAAACTGGTTGTCCAATAACTACCCCCCAAAAAACATTGTTCTCAGGGATTTCAACATTGACTGGAATGCTTGCTCCTCTGAATCCCCCACAACCCATGTAAACCTCCATGGGTTTACTCAGACCATATCCTCTCCCACTAGAACTGGTAAACCCTGTAACAAAGACAGTACCCTAGCCTGGATACTCATCAATAACCATCTACAATATTACACATCAGGCAGTTTACCTGATGACCTAAGTGATCACTGTTTCAGCTATATAATCAAGCTTAAAGTAAACTACTCCTGCAAACCCACCTACAGAACTATAAGAAACAACAATAACTTTAATCTCATTAAGTTTAATAATGAACTCAAGGCATGCAGTTGGTCAGTCCTAAAAAAATCTTCCCCTAGATGAAGCTGTCACATACTTCAATGCCAAATACCTTGCTGTTCTCGGCTTTCATGCTCCCAGCCGTACCATTAGAACTAAGGTTAATTATGCACCATGGTTTTCTAAAGATACCAAATCCAAAATTACACTTAGAAACAAAGCATGGGCCACCTACCGAACAACAAAAACTCCACTTGATCAACTTAGATTTAGGCAGCTAAGGAATGACACTAAAAAATCCATAACTCTAGATAAAAATAAATACTACTGCCATCTACAACAAATGCACCACAATAAACCTGAAAATTCTGGGCAGGAATAAATAAACTCCTCCACCCAGGCCAAACCATCACCCCAACCCCCTCTGCATCCAAACAAAAATCCCAGAACACATTGCTAACACCTTTAACAACTTCTTCACAGAGACTATCCAGTCCATGGTCAGCCAACTCACACCCAGTGGTACTAATCCAAACGCAACCACTACCAATACCCATGCGTCCTTTAGTTTCCAACCTGTTCCTACTCAACTCATCACGACCCTACTTAAAAAACTAAAACCCACCACTCTGGCTGCCAATCACCTTCCTGCAGACTATTTACAAAAGGCTGCAAATGCAATTGCATACCCCATCTCAATCTTAATCAACCGGACTATATCTGAAGCTACCATCCCCACTATATGGAAAATCTCCCATGTCATACCTCTACATAGGGAGGCAGTTCCACTGATTTGTCAAACTATAGGCCCATAGCAATTTTGTCTCCACTAGCTAAAATTATGGAGAAATGTGTACACATACAGTTCATGCACTATCTTACACAGAACAAGCTACTGTCCAACTCTCAGCATGGCTTTATGCCACACCACAGCACTCTTTCTGCCCTCTCCTCTTTGTCTAACATTATAAACCACAACTGTAACAATAACAAACTAACCTCAGCACTCTTTCTAGATCTTTCCAAGGCCTTTGACATGGTTGACCATAAAATGCTTATAAACACCTTGAAGGCCTTCACCTTAAACAATCAAGCACTCCAATGGTTTGAATCTTATCTGCAGAGCACGCAACAGGCAGTCCTTTGGCAGGATAAGCTATCATCATGCCTTCCCATCATGCTAGGAGTCCCCCAGGGCTCTATATTAGAATCCCTTCTGTCCTCTATCTTAATCAACGACCTTCATACAGTCATCCCAGATGCTACCTGCATTCAATAAGTGGATGACTCCACTTTGATTTACTCCGCCACCTCCCCAGCTAGCCTATTCACTTTAACCCAAAACACCTTCAACACAGTGGAAAATTGGCTTTCAAATCAATGTCTGATTCTAAACCCCAACAAAACTAAGCTGCTTCTCTTCCCCTCATGCACAAGACCCCCCCCCCCGCCACTCTTCAACATAGCAGCAAATAATGGCACCATTATTTCCCCGGAAGCCAAAACTAAACTATTGGGTGTCATAGTTGATAATAACCTTAGGTTTGATGCACACATCAATCAAAGTATAAAAACTGTCATTAAAAAACTCGGCTCTCTTTATAGGATCAAATTTTTCCTCACCCCACTTGATAGAACTGCAATTGCCCGGTCCCATCTACTATCGACCCTTCTTTATGCCTCACCTCTATTCTCTAACTTGAACAAAACAGATCTTAACAAATTATCATCTTGTTATAACAACATCACCAGATTTTCTACTGGCACCCCCTACCAGACCCACCACTGCCACAGCCTTAATCTCTTAGGGTTCTGGAACTGCCTCACCCACTGCAATTCAGTCAGCTCACAGTAGCCCACAAAGTACTTTACCAGTCAGAAAACATACCTGCACTAAAAAATATTATCAATCCCTACAGTTCCAACTGCCCACTCTGCTCATCCACTAGATCCCTAGTTCAAACGGTCACATCCAACCGCTCTGCTGGAGACTCGCTGTTTGCCAACTCTGTTGGGAAAACATGGAACTCACTTCCAGCTGACTTGACCCTAGAACCATCACTTACCCTATTCAAAAAACAAACTCAAGAATGACCTCAAAACACACTGGTTATGTCATTGTTTTAACTCTGACTAGTATCTGCTCTGTCTCTCAGTTGCCTCTAAATTCAAATGTTTTATTTTACTTTCTTCCATCTCCATACCAGGAAGATAAATTGTATAAACTGCTACTTATTGTGTCATAATCCTGAATGTAATAAGTTTGATCCTATCTGTATAAATACATGTACTCTCATTTCTGTAACCTGCATGTAACCACTAGTTTGCTAAAAGTACTATATGTGCATGTGTATTATGAACCTTGGAACTTTTCTCCCTGAGCCTCCACTGAAAATGGACATATATCCAGTCAGACTATCCTGGTTAACAAATGTAAAATAAATAAAAATAAATAAATAAAAAAATAAACCCCTATGTCACCCACTGAATTGACAACTGGCTCACATATAGAACACAGGAAATCAAAATAGTGTGAGTTACCTTCAGAAAGAGACCAGTTACCAGTGCATTCCCCCAGGGTTCTATGCTGGGACCTCTGCTATTTGGCATATACTTTTCTGAAGTAAAAGTCAATACCAAAGGGCTCTGGATAACCATTTTTGCAGATGACTGCATAATAGGAGCAATCATTGACTCCCCAGATAACTTAGTCATCCTGCACGAAGGTTCAGCCCAAATAAATAATTGATGCCAAATTAATGGACTAAACTTAATGCCTAAAATACTTTATTGTATCATTTGGGGAGTCTTCTATCCCAAAGGAACTACCACATTAAGAATAGGACCCTAGGAGTTGACCCAGTTTTTCAGGATTTGGAAACCTATGTGGACACTGACATAACTTTTGACTTTCTATATTGCACAACCTATAAACAAAGGGACTGTGTCTAGATGTAGGGATGTCTTTGTTCCCTCTTTACTCAGTCCTCATTAAGCCAGTCATTGAATATGATGCCCCCTTTGGCATGAATCTGCCCTGACACATGTAACAAGTGGAAGACTCAAAGAGCTACCTTACTAAAAGAGTACAAGGCCTAAAAACATGCAAAACATGGACCAACTCAAGTTCCTGTCACTATACTTGGTATCCTACAGACTGCTAAGAGTGACCTGTGTCTGCCATACAAGGCATCCTCTGATTCAGTATCCCTTGCAGAGGTACTCTGGAACAGACTCTTTATCCCCATAAAACAAAGTTCATCCCTGTCCATATTCAAGTACAACTTGGCTCTATGGATGGGAAACAGATTTTTCCTCAGGATTGCCCTCGTACTACTAGTGGACAGTGGCAACTCCTAAATTCTTTATCCCACGCATGGGTCTCCTCAAATTATCTATAGTATGATCCCAGTTATTCTCACTAGGGGTAATATGTAATTATCAACCATGGGATGGCTAAAACCATTCTATAGCAGGCATAATTAATCTGAAATAGTGAAACACTCCCACCAGGTTATAATATCTTCTGATCTGATAGACCTGTTAAAAAAGGTGGTGGCATGGCTATCCTCTACTCAAACAAACTTAACCTCTCACCATACCCTTCCCCAATTCCTGACTTCCTCCCAGCTGAAATCATCATCCTTAACTGCCATCTGAATCCCCACAAAAAACTTGCAATTGCCTCTATCTACCTTCCTCTTGGTAACAATCTGCCCATTCTTGAAAACATCCTATCCTGGTTCTCCCACAACATACCATATGAGACACTTATCCTTAGTGATGTCAACATTGATTGGTCCAAACTCACAACTGACTCCCACCAACTCAGTATCCACCTACACGGCTTCCACCAACTTATAACATCTCCCTCTTGCTTCCATAAAAATTCCACTTCCAGCTCTATTATAGACTGGATCCTTACCAATTCCCCCCACGGATACCACAATCCCACCACCTTACCTGACTCCCTCAGTGATCATCTCCCTACCACCATTTTAAGACACTACTCCCATATTCCTAAACCCCACCTTATCAAAGACGGTCAGAAACTATCGACTTTCAGTTCATCCCAATTTAACTCCATTCTCCACAACATAGATTGGTCCATCCTAAAACACCTCCCCCTAAACGATGCTGTAAGCACTTTAAATAGCATCTTCATGAATACTCTGAACTCCTTAGCTACCTCTAGGAAGATCAGAGTAAAATCAAACCATGCTGCCTGGCTCTCCAAAGAGACTAGGTCCTTTATGAAACAAAGAGATCACGCTTGGAAAACCTGAACTAAAACTAAACAACCACCTTTTCTTCAAAAATACAGGCAACTGAGGAACCTTGCAAAAAACATGCAACTAATGACAAAAAGTTATCCTATAGCTCTGCTCAGCTTAACAACAAATCCAATCCTCGAAAATTTAGGTCAACTCTCAACAACATCCTCTATCCTGGAAAGCCCTCTAATCCCTCCCCATACCCTAACTCTTCCTCTCAGGAAACAGCTACCCTCCTGAATAAACACTTTATCACTTCCATCCAAAATCTGGTAACCTCTAAGCCAAACTCTACTTTGACACCCACCCCTCCAAGTCCCACTAACACAACTTTGTTTTCTTTTGAGCCAGTTCCCATTACTTACATCAAATCTCTACTACTCAAGCTAAAACCTTGCTCTCCTTCCACTGACAATCTATCTCCTACATTCCTCAAACTTGCTGCTGACTCAATTGCCTATCCTATATCTATACTAATTAATCGATCTATTCTGGAATCAACTGTCCCCACCCTTTGGAAATCTTTCTTCATATCCCTCTTCATAAAGGTGGAAACTCCACTGACCCCTCAAACAACCGACCCATTGCCATTCTGTTCCCCCTCTCCAAGATATTAGAAAAATGTATTCACTCACAGCTTCTCAATCACCTCCTCACACACCACTTACTTACCCCTACCCAACATGGATTTCGTCCTCACTACAGCACCATCACTGCCCTCCTCTCCTTCACTCATATTATTGCAGAGGCCCTAGATAACAATAAACTCATTTCCTGTCTCTTCCTAGATCTCTCCAAAGCCTTCGATACTGTCTCTCATCCTCTACTACTATCCAAACTTGAAAATCTCCACCTATCCCCCTCTGCACTTGCCTGGTTTAATAGTTACCTATCTGGCAGGGAACAATCTGTCAAATGACTCTCATCCTCCTCACCTTTCCTTCCCATCTCCACTGGTGTTCCCCAAGTCTCCATCTTGGGACCCCTTTTGTTTAACATCTTCACCAATGATCTTTACACCTCATGCAAAGAATCATCCCTTATTCAGTATGCCGACGACTCCACACTTATATCCATCTCAAATAACATTCCTGAACTACACTCCCTGACCCAACAGGCCCTACTATCTGCTGAACAATGGCTCTCTCACAACCTATTGATCCTAAATCCCCAAAAGACCAAACTCCAACTTTTCCTTCCCCGTTCTCTTTCTCATCACAAAACCTCCTTTTTTATTACATCTTCTAACAATACAACTATCCAACCTGACACCCACACAAAACTCCTAGGGGTAATTATCGATGATGAACTAAAGTTCAACCTACACATACTACAATGTATAAAAAAAAACAAACCAGAAACTAGGTCTGCTATAGCGGAACAAAAAATTCCTAACCCCTGAATCTAGACTTGCCCTGGGCCAGGCACTCCTCCTACCCTCCTTCTTATACACTGCCCCAGTTCTTACCAATATCCAGGCCTCCACTCTAAACAAACTCCAACAGACTTACCATAAAATAGCCAGATTCATTACTAACTCCCCATACAGCTCACACCACTGCATTTCTTTAAACTCTCTTCAATGGCTTGAACTTCCCCAATTTCTGCTATATTATTTATTTCATATGCTACAATCTATTCTTTATAAACCCTCCTTCTGTCCATCTTTATTTTCCTTAGTCTCCATCTACATCCCATCCCAGACCCTCCGTACTTCTAACCAACAATTACTTGATAGCTACCACCCAAAATGTTCAGTAGGCAAACTACTCTACAAACACTCCCTTGCCCATGCTTGGAACAAACTTCCCCTTAACTTATATTCAATCTCCCACACCTCACACTTTAAAAATGAACTAAAAGTTTATTTTCTCAATTCCAGAACCTGCCCTTGCCATGACCCTACCTAGTCTTCCTTCCCATTATGTACTCTCAAAAGGACCATACTTAGTACCTCATTGCACCTCTTTCTCCAATGTGTCTACTATGCATTTACATAGTTTTATAGAAACAAAAATTTTTATTGTTGACCTATTGAACTATATCAATGTAAAATTGTTACTTAGCTTCTTTTTAATGCAACTTTAACTTTATGCATATAACGCAACATATGTGAATCTTTTTGCTATAACTGCTATTATGTCGATATTGCTGAAAATTGTACTTGTTTAAAATGTACTACTGGAGCTTTTCTCCTTGGGTCTCCACTGAAAATGGGCCACAAGCCCAGTTGGACAAACCCGGTTAACAAATGTCAGTAAATAAATAAATATAAATAAATATAACCAAATAGGTTATTTTTTTGTTAAAATGTTTTTATTATGATAAGTAATTTTTTGTTTATAACAATAATATGAAAGATAAAAAAAAACATAATTTTGAATAAGACAAGGAGTAAAGAAAAAAAATACAACAACTACATACATTATTTACAGAGGCCTGAAAAAATTAATAAAATGATAAGGCAGTAGAAACAGATTTACATAATAAATATAAAATATTTCAGAAAGAGCCAGTGTCCATTCAAAATGTCTCAATAAGAGAAAGAAAAACTTTATTCAAGAATTATTGGTAAAACTCCTTGGGTGTATTCTGAATTCTTTTGTTTTGACTTCTTTGGATATCACTTCTTCTAGGAGGGATAGGAAATCTTCAAAAGTTGGAGAAGTAGTAGTCTTCCATTTTCTAGTTATGCACTTTCTAGCAACCGCTAGTATTGTCCATAAAAGATATGAGTTGGAGTTATTCATAATAAAACCTTCATTAACATTAAAAAAGATTATTGTTTTGGATAAAGAGAAAGTATCAGAAAATAAAGATTTTAAAAATCTATAATGATTTCCCAGAAATTATTTAAACAGGAATATTCATAAAAGATGTGGAACCAATCCACTTTGCAAGAAGATAAACATCTCTGGCAAATGTAATTTCCAGTTTTATTAAATTTAGCTATTTTCTCTGGGGTTAAAAAAGCTCTGTGTAGGAATTTCCAAGTAAAAATGCTCCAATACTGACTCCATGATGTCAATTTATTTTACAGAAGATAATAATTTGTTTTTCTCTACCTGAGAATAAATGGAGAGATACCTCTGGTTATTGTATTCCAATGTTTATTAGTTAAGGTGGTTTTATATTTTATTAGAACACCATATAATTTGGAGATAATGTTGTTGAAGTTAAAGATATTGTATAGTAATTCTGATATATAGAAAATTAAAGGGGGTTGATCCATATAAAATGAGTTTTTAATGATTCTGCAAAGATCTTGTGAATAATCTAATATACTTTACATATGTTGTGTGGGCAAAGTTTCTGGGTCTTTTAAACAGTATTTCCAACATGTACCATTTTTATTCTCCCATTCATTAGAAATGTTAAAGTGTAACTTATCTGGAAAGCTTTCTGTGATTTTGAAAGGAACTAACACATCAAACCAAATTTTAATGTCTGTGTTAGAGTTTACATTTTCCTAAAGTTGTTAAAATGTTTAAAATGTTAGACTTTGTAGGCTTTGCAACATTATATTGTATAAAATGACATATAAAATAATACAATTTTTTAGTGGGGTTATTAAAAGAGATTTTTGAAGATATTGCATTTTCATTTAATAAAATAGCTAGATGTAGTGATTTCCAGTTGGAATTATAATTTGGAAAAATCCAGTTTATAGCATCTTTAAGTAGCGAAGTTCTTATGTAGGTATTAATATCTGACAACTTAATACCACCTTGATTCCATGGTCTGATGTTATGTGCATAAGCAATTCTGTTCTTCTTAGAGAAACATAGAAAGTTTAGTAATAATCTGTTTATGTCTCTGATAAATTTGCTTCCAGGAGGAGTGTCAAGAGCCAAAAAACGTACGGAATCTTTGGTAAAAGAACAATTTTAATAGCTGTAATCTATCTTCAAAAGAAAAGAAAAGAAAATATTGTTCTTTTACTTATGTGATTATTTACCTAGGATATTATAGTATTATAATTTCTTTCTTTCATCTTTTTAATCATATTGCTTGCCTAAGTAATTTATGGAGCTTACCTGTTCTCCAGTAATATTCGTCTTATTAAAAATAATATGGTTAGATTTTTGTTTATTAAAATAATGACCTGAAACTTTTTGAAACTGGTTTATAATTGCATCCGATTCATTTAACTCTGTTTTGCAATGTTATTAAGAAAAATTGGCCTGTTCTGTTAGCTGATAGCAAAATAGGGCATATTGTTGGTGAATGACCTTCATTTATTTTTAGGAATAATATGAATATAAAAAGGTTACTATGTTATGGACCTAACAGTCCTCTCTAAGTTCATCTGCTAGAAGGGGAACTTTTACATGTAATAGCTGCAAGGCTTGTTCCTCTATTGCCACAGATATTTCATCCAGGGTCTGGATGTGTAGGAGTAGCAAGTTGGTGTATTCAGCTACCTGGCACACATGTAAATGTTTTATGTGGGAAAAACCATATGTCAGTTTAGAGAAAGCATTCTGGAGCATTTGGGTAATATTCGTAACAAAGTTCTTACAAATGCCCTAGCAAATCATGCATCTTTATTGGACATAATGTTTTTGGTTTTAGGGTTTTACAACTTGTGCCATCTAGTATCAGAAGGGTGATCTAATAATCAAGTTAAATATCCTTACAAGCACATAAACATCCAGGTTTAAATTCTGGTATTTCACTCAAACCTGCCTTGGATAGGAGGTGGTGACTATATTTAATTAAATGTAATTGTTTTCTTATTAGAATTTACTGATTGATCAGTTTCTTTTTATATGCATACTGTGTTTTGTATGCTTTTTATTCTCTTTTTTGGATCTGATGTAGCAGCAATCCCACAAAAGCGCTAATCCATTATTTGTTTGAACAAACCAGTTTATAGTGAAATCAACTGGTGTTCTGGTGGCTGTGCTGGTTGGCTCAAACTTTCTTTTTTTGTTTCATTTAGCTCTGTACCTGAATTAGATAGAGTGAGTAAGACATCATTGGTAAAAAGAGATATCTTAGAATTATAAGAAAACCACTGCCCGTGATAAAGAAAAACATTTTGTATGTCAATTTATTTTATGTTTTAATAGTGTGGAAACATTAAAGCAAGTGCTTTTTCTTAACCACGGGCAGTGTTTTTCTTAGTTTTCCATTATCTGTGTTTTAAATCATCTGTGTGGTGGTTTGGAGCAACTATATATCTTAGAATTGTTGTTGTTGTGTCTTTCGGCTTTTCCCAGTTAGGGGTCGCCACAGCGGAACTCCGGTCCGCTAATGATTGGCAGTAGATTTTTACGTGCCGAGTTGCCGGCCCTGACGCACAACCTTCAACGAAGGTACGCTCATTCACGCATGTCTCCACACAGAAGACGTTCTAGCTGAGAATCGAACAGGACAATGTCTTACTATGAGGTGACAACGCTACCGCAGCACCACCACCGCATATATATATATCTTAGAATTGTAATGGTTATAAATATTAATACCTTTGATTTTTGGATTATTTCTTATTAAGTAAACAAAGACTTCCATAACAAGGGCAAATAAGATAGGGGATAGTGGCAATCTTGCTAAGTGCCTTTAGTTATGGGTATACATTTAGATGTAAAAGGACCCAGTTTAACATAGGCTAAGTTTTCTTTATAAACAGCTTTTATCATAGAGATAAAGGATGATGGAAATGCTAATGTGTTTAATATTTAAAAAAGGTAGTCCAAGTTGACAGAATCAAAGGCTTTTTCTATATCTAAACTGCCTAACAGGGCTTCTTCATTTTGTCTATTTAAAATTTCAATGAGTGTTAGGATTCTTTTACTGTTATCATGTGTATGACTTTTATACATAAATCCAGCTTGATCATAATTTATCATTTTGGTAAGTGGGACATTCATTCTGTCAACAAGTATTGACATAAAAGTTGTATAATCATTGTTTAGAAGGGAGTTGTGGTTCTTTGTTAGTTTTGAGAACAGGAGTGAGCAATGAATACCTCCAGGATGGTGGGATCATATTTTTATTTTGTACTTCCATTAAAGTTTTTGAAGTAAAGATATAGTGACTGTAGTGAATAGTTTGCACATTTCTAGAATGATAACATCTGCACCAGGGGTTTTATTGGGTTTAATGTTTTTAATTTTATCTTTGATTTCATTTAAGGATATTTGCTTTTCAATACTTGTTTTATGTTCCTCTGGAATTTTTTAATTTTATAGTAGCTAACACTTCATCAAGACTATTACTGTTTATATTATTAGAGTTACAATGCTTAGTGTAATGAAACCTGAAAGCATCAAGTATATCACCTGTGTCTCATAATTCCTTATTAGTCTGTTCATGTAATATTTTTATAATATTATTTGATTGAGAATAAAGTTTAGCTGTTACTGATAGATTATGCATATAGTTTGAGTTGAGGGCATAAGAATTTAATTTCATCCTTTCTAATGCTAAATTTATTCTGTGTGTTAGAATGTCAGAGTACTTTTTATTTAGTTTAGTTATTTCTGTTTTGATATGTGATGATAAGGTTGTTGTTTTGAATTTAACAGTTGAAATTTATGTTTGCAAATTTTGCATCTCTAATTCCACTCCTTTAATTTGTTTTTGTACCAAGTAATATTTCTGCCATAAATGTAAGCATTTAAAGTATCCCAGATCATTATTACATTAGTATCAAAAGTATTATTCATTTCTACAAAGAACTTTAGCTCTGTTAAAAGCCAAGGTTTAAAATTTTTAATTTTAGTGATATAAGTTGGTATTCTAGTTATAGAGGCTAGCTTAATAAGGTCTAACTGTATTTTCGGTGTGAGGCAATCATGGTCAGATATGGGACAAGGAAGTATAGAAAATCATGAAAGTTTTAGTTTTAGATCATTAGAAACTAGAATTCAGTCTATCCTAGTTTGAGTTTTGAACCGATGATCAATGTGAGAAAAACTTAGTGATTTATTATGTTTATAAATGAAAGTGTTATATAGGTTGAGGGAGTCAATCCATTTCTTAAAAAAAATGTTGTGGATGTGAGTCTGAAGAAGGGTCTTGTACCTAAAAATGCTAACTTCTTTGTGTATAATAAATTAGAACGTTTTTAGCCTGGTGGTCCGTTTATTCTTCTCTTTCATATAGTATCAAGAGTGTCCAATATACAATTGAAATCCCTCCTACTATAAGGTTACCTTTATAAACATTAGTTATAAAATCAAGATGACATTTTGCAGTTGACACTCATAGCCCTTGGAACCAATATAAATTAACTGATGTCCAAGTTCTATTGTTAAGTTTAAAAATGATAATAGCTAATAGCCCCTCAGGATCTTCGTATTTATATAAAATTTGTGGGATGTATAACATTTTCCTTCCAGAGAATCATAACACCTCTTATTTTAGATTTATATGAAGAGTGAGCTAATAGTGAGCAATTGTTAGGGTTTCAAACATTCTTTTCAGTAGATTTAAAGTGAGTTTCCTGTAAAAAAAGATTTGAGATTTGTTGACATTTAAATATCTTAAGAGGTTTGATCTTTTCTTTGGATTGTTAAGACCATTAACATTTAAAGAAATAAAAGATAAATAAATAAATATAAAAGTAATTGAGCTGATAATAAATGATGACTAATTTTTTTATTCATACAGCTCTTTCCATTATCTAATGATGTCCGAGTGAGAGCAAAAATATGTAATAAAATTGATAGAAAATGACTGTAACTGTGATATAAAACATTCTACATTCAGGCCTGAATGTGAAAAAAAAAACAGAAAGGATAGTGTAAAATATATTATTGTATAAAATAATATTTTCCGAAAACAAAATATGGAATTATTTAAATTCCCAGTCTGAAAGATAAGCTAGAATCAATCATACTGCTTTCCCTAATTTTCATAGCCATACCCAGGAGCTCTGATAAGATCTATAAATGAGGCATATACAGTAGAAATAAAACTAGTCTGAACAGCTTTGACCAAAATAAATGAAAAACAGTGAGGAAGTTATATGTACATTGCTAAAGTTAAAGCCTCAAACAAAAAATAAGAATCACCATATCACATAAGTGTAACCTGCATAGGACATGCTTAGTTCTAAAAAAAAAAGTGCAGTCATAAATTTTGAATAAATCATCTTGTATACCCAAACTTATATTCTTAATGTAAATACTGAAAGGAGTTATCAAATCTCTTAAAATTAGAAAAATGATGAGTTCATTTATACATAATACCTATTACTATATACATATTACTAAGATTATAAGTATACTGTATAAATGGGTCTACTTTCTTTCATTGAATCTCATTTCACTGAATTTCATTTCACCCTGACCACATCAATGAAAACACAAATTACTGAAAACTCATTTCACTAAATGTCATTTCACCGAACTGCAGTTAGTATATATGGCAGTGTACGACAAGTAAAAGGTATATGCCCATTTCCCCACTGTAGTGCAATCCTGAAATTAGTATATATAGTTAGAGGGTGTGGGGGGCACATCCCCCCACATTGGGGGTTGTGGGGGGCATAGCCTCCCACCTTGTTTGTTTTATATTGTATTTTACCAAAATCTTTAAAGCAATACATTTTAAACAGTAGACATGCATAGTTGCAACACCAGTGACTAACTGTCTTTAGAAGACAATATGTACTCAAACTAAGTGGGGGGCTATGCCCCCACACCCCCCAATGTGGGGTGCTCTGCGCCCCACAATCCCACTAAGTATATATACTAGCACCAGGATCACACTGCAGTGGGGGAAAGGGCATATACCTTTTACTTACTTTACAGTACTTTACACAGTGCTATATATACTAAGTTCAGTTCAGTGAAATGAGATTCAGTAATTTGAGTTTTCAGTGAAGTGGTGGGGTGAAATGAGATTCAACGAAACAAAGTAGACCCATATATATATATATATATATATACACACACACACACACACACACACACACACACACACATATATATATATATATATATATATATATATATATATATATATATATATATAAAAACCCTTTGCAGTGTTAACTTAAATATCACTTAACTGTAATTGTTAATACTGAGTTTACATTAGAGTATTTTTTAAATGTATCATATATTCTCATGTGCTGTCATTGTTATTGCAGTGGCATTTCCTCTAATAGCTTATTATACTTACAGATCACAGCTTCTTATAATTATAAAGCTATAGATGTATGCATCTTAAAAGGAAAAGACTAAATAAAGAGTATTTAACAGAATAGTTACTTGCTGTAATAATAAACTGAATTGGAATTTTAAATGCAACTAGTGTTAGAGTAAGACGGTATAATGTATGACTTTTCTCTTCTTTTTTTCCTTTTCCCTTCTTTTGAGACTAAATAAGCAACCTGGAACAAAGAGGTTAAAACAGTTTCTGCATAACCTATAATAACTAGTATAATAAATATAATAACTAGTTAAGAACATTTTTTAATTTAATGAAAATTAGCCTTAATATTTTCTGCACTTCCAGGCAATCACAACCAGAAACGGTATACAGAGCAACAGTAGTGGAGCCTTGAAAAGGTCCTCCTTGCTTCCTGTGTGTTACACCAAAAGGAAATGGCCAGAGAGTTTCAAAACCAACACAGCGGACTCTGCGCAGTTCAAAACAAATCTCGAGGCTGCTTGAGGTAAGAAAAAGCTTCATCTTAATCAAAGAAGCAATTTTTTAAGAAAGTTCTACGAGTTATGAGACTAATATTTAAAAAAATATTAAAAAACTGTCATGAACGTTCACGGCCATTTTCTATGTATTAGTAAATGCAAAACACACTAAGAGCAAGGATTAACTGTTTTCAGGTCATTTTTGTTTGAAAAAGCACAAATGAACCAAAATATGACTATATACCACAGAACTAACATTATAATAGACCAGTTCATAAATACAGCAACAAACTGCTTTTATAAACAAGTAATTAAATCTGTTAAATAAAAGAAAGCATCCAATATGCTGCAAAGATATCAGGCACTCATTTTGAGTTATATAAAGCAAGAATAGATTAAAGTTGCTTGTGATGCATCAAACTAATTATTTTGTTTCTTTAGTATTGTTAGCAGTTCTACAATGCTAATAAATGTTAAAAGCAGACAGTGTCTGGATTAAGAAAGCTTGCAGAAAAATATTGCTGCATGATAACTGTGAAAGTCAGTTTTGTGAATAAGAAGGAAATAAACTTTTACTTGTCTGTAGAAGCTTTGAGAGATTTATTGCTGGCTGTACATGTAGTGTCAGTCTTTTGGTTCTTTTTTTTTTTTTTTGCATCTGTCCAAGTGTTTTTCTCAGGTGATCTCTTTAATGAGGTGAATGAGACATCCATGTCTTCAGGGATAGAAATTAAGTTATTGTTTTTTGTGTAAATATGTGCTTCATTTAGACTGTTGAATGTCTTTGCTCCATCAGGATACAAAATATGTGTTTTGATATTGTTTTGTTTTAAAAGTTTAAAAAGAGACCAGCATTTTTTCCTCAAACTCTGAGCTTTGGCCAGCTAAGACCTACATGCAATGAACTGGACAGATAAATGAATTTAAGTAAATCTTGATCTGCACTTTTTTCAAATAATACAGCATTTAAATTGATTTATTTGTGTTGCGTTGAATACTTTCTAGCTGGAAGTTGTGGCTCTGTTTTTTCAGTTATTGATTGTTAGAATTCCTGCAAAGCCAGTGATAAGTGTGGCTAGTTCACTTCATTGTTATCCAGTTTCTGCCTTATATAAGTGTACATTTTGGATTATTTCTGCTTAAACTCTGAGCTTTGCCCAGTTAAGACCTACATGCAATCAACTGGACGTATAAGTGAATTTAAGTAAATCTTTAGCTGCACTTTTTCAAATAATACAACATTTAAATTGATTTATTTGTGTTGCATTGAATAGTATCTAGCTGGAAGTTGTGGCTCTGTTTTTTCAGTTAATGCTTGTTAGAATTCCTGCATAGCCAGTGAGCCGCGGTGGTACAGCAGTAGCATTGTTGCTTCACAGCAAGTGGTTCTCCTGTTTGAGTCACGGCTGGAGTGCCTTTTGTGTGGAGTCTGCATGTCCTCCCCGTGGTTGAGTGGCCTCCAAAAGACATGTGTGAATGGGCGTGACTTTGCTGAAGGTTGGGTGTCAGGCTGGCAACTCGGCACCATAAAAAAAAAAATCTGCTGCCAATCATTAGTGGACCGGAGTTCTGCTGTGCCGACCCCTAAATGGGAAAAGCCGAAAAGACAAACAACAACAACAACAGTGGTAAGTGGGGGTAGTTCACTTCATTGTTATTCGGTTTCTGCCTTATATAAGTGGTACATTTTGGATTATTTTCTCCTTAAACTCTGAGCTTTGCCCAGCTAAGACCTACATGCAATCGCCTGGATGTATAAATGAATTTAAGTAAATCTTTATCTGCACTTTTTTCAAATAATACAGCATTTAAATTGATTTATTTGTGTTGCATTGAATACTATCTAGCTGGAAGTTGTGGCTCTGTTTTTTCAGTTAGTTCCCCACCCACCCTCCCTGTTTTTGTTTTGGTGTTAATCTTGGTGGCTTTGAAACTGCCCGCCCCTCTTGTAAATTTGCATTTAGATACTCCTCCTGGGTCCATCTCATTTGCTCACTCAAAAAAAAAATAAATAAATAAAATTGCACTTTTTTTCATCTGCTTTTACTGTATTTGTGTTTCTTCCTACTTTTTTTTGCTTTTGCCTCATGTTAAAAGTACTCAGTTGTATTTATTACTGCTTGGTGTAACTGTCATTCTAAGCCTTTTGGTTTAAGCACTTGGGCTTCAGACCAGTTGTTTTACATTAAGAAGGTTTGTGGTCTGCACTGTTGTGGCAAGACAGGTAGCTTACATCCTTCTAAGTTGGGAACTGCTGATTGAAGGCTCAGTGTCTGTTATTCTAAAAGTGTATTAGTTCTGGTATAAGCACTTGGGCTTCAGGCCAGTTATTTTACATTAAGAAGGTTTGTGGTCTGCACTCTTGTGGGAGGAGAGGCTGGACTCTGCCCTTCTGAGCTGGGAATTTCCGGTTAAAGGCTTATAGTACCTGCATATTTGAACTGTTTCTTACTGAAATTGGTGTGTCTTGTTTGTTGTAGCATAGACTAGATCCAGGCCTGCAAAATCTAGCTTTGTTTGCATAACTTGAGCACTAATCCAGGCCTTCTTAAAAGTATTCAGTAGTATTTATTACTGCTTGGTAGTAATCTGATTAAAGTGTAGCTATCATTCTAAGCCTTTTGGTTTAAGCACTTGGGCTTCAGACCAGTTGTTTTACATTAAGACTGTTTGTGGTCTGCACTGTTGTGGCAGGACAGGTAGCTTACATCCTTCTAAGTTGGGAACTGCTGATTGAAGGCTCAGTGTCTGTTATTCTAAAACAGTGTATTAGTTCTGGTATAAGCACTTGGGCTTCAGGCCAGTTATTTTACATTAAGAAGGTTTGTGGTCTGCACTCTTGTGGGAGGAGAGGCTGGACTCTGCCCTTCTGAGCTGGGAATTTCTGGTTAAATGCTTATAGTACCTGCATATTTGAACTGTTTCTTACTGAAATTGGTGCACCTTGTTTGTTGTAGCATAGACTAGATCCAGGCCTGCAAAATTTGTTTGCATAACTTGAGCACTAATCCAGGCCTTCTTAAAAGTATTCAGTTGTATTTATTACTGCTTGGTAGTAACCTGATTAAAGTGTAGCTATCATTCTAATCCTTTTGGTTTAAGCACTTGGGCTTCAGACCAGTTGTTTTACATTAAGAAGCTTTGTGGTCTGCACTGTTGTGGTAGGACAGGTAGCTTACATCCTTCTAAGTTGGGAACTGCTGATTGAAGGCTCAGTGTCTGTTATTCTAAAAGTGTATTAGTTCTAGTTTAAGCACTTGGGCTTCAGGCCAGTTATTTTACATTAAGAAGGTTCGTGGTCTGCACTCTTGTGAGAGGAGAGGCTGGACTCTGCCCTTCTGAGCTAGGAATTTCCGGTTAAAGGCTTATAGTACCTGCATATTTGAACTGTTTCTAAATGAAATTGGTGTGCCTTGTTTGCTGTAGCATAGACTAGATCCAGGCCTGCTGAATCTAGCTTTGTTTGTATAACTTGAGCACTAATCCAGACCTTCTTTTTGGAGAAGGTTCCCCTGCACCCCAGTGGCAGGAATGTGCAGTTAGAACTTGTCTGATTGAAGACTACAGGAACAGGGCTCAATTCTGAGATTTTTTTACTGGTTAATTGGGTAATTTGTTTAAAAGCCTTTTCCTGATTGCTTGTAGTCATCTAAAGCTGTTTTAAGTGTATTTTTTACTGTTTGTAGTCGTTTAAAGCTGTTTTAAGTGTATTTTTTACTGTTTTTGCCTTATCTTTTCAAAGAAAATGTTCCTTGTTTCCCACCTTTCTAAGCTGGTATAGTCCAGTTTTCAGGCTAGTGCTGAATTCAGGGCTGTTACAATTTTCTGAGCTGCCCATACCTTACTTGGATAGAGGGAGGTTTCTCTGTTCACCTGTGAGAGAGGGAGCTTTGAGCAGCCATCTGTCCCTGGAGGAGTGGTTCCAGACAGAAGTTAGTAGTTTATAGGCCATTTTGGGCTAATTTCTATCTCTTTCATTTCCCTGCTGTAAAAACCGTGTTTGCACGGTTTTGCACATTCGGGCAGTGCCGGTTAGCTAGGGCTAAATTTATCCCGACTCTACCAAGTCTCCTCTTCAGTTTTTCTCTTGAAAGTAGTCTAACTCTCAACCTAAGCACTTAAAAAGCATCCTACAGTCCAGCACTTGCTCAGACCTAATAGCAATCACTAATATACCCCGACACTTGATTGCCCCGCAGGGCAAGGCCTATTATTCACCCCTCACCAACCAAGCGACTAAGCAGCTCACCCTACTATTCAGGCATGACCAAAGGGCAATTTCAGATATACTCTCCAGTCCAGCTGGTGAACCTGGGTATTCTGAGGCAATGTTACAACTGCCTCATGTACACAGACAAACCTCTCCTCCTACCACAAAACATTAACATATGCGAGAGATGCAATTATATAGGTAAATTGGAGGGTAAGCTCTCTCCACCCAAGACTGGAACAGGCAGTCATGAGGAGAAGGTTAACACTTGCATCACACCTCCAGCCTCACATAGACATACTAAACCAGCACTGGCAAAAAATACACATAAATACACAAAATCATACTTGGAGGCTCTAAATAAAAACCTGCAAAAGCATCACAGACCTCCAAAGCAGACACCCAAAAAACCTGCACCTCCCATCACAAACCAGACAACATATAAAACACAAAATCAGTATGCCACACAATCACAGCCCTTAAGGCAAAATGACATACCTAACACACTAGTAATAGGCGACTCTATAGTCAGGCACACTGATGTCCACCTCACTAGGCTGGACAAGGAGAAGGTTACTGTTAGCTGCCTGTTGGGAGCCAGAATCCGCCACATAACACAAGCATTCAGGTCACTCCAGAACAAGTACAAATATGACTCTGTCATTGTTCATGTTGGTGTGAATTGACCTGAGACGTACCTCCCTGGACTACATGAAAAAAGACATAGAAGAGCTCTCTGATCATGTAGCCCAGGCAGGTATGACCCTGACCCTGAGTAGCATCCTGCCCTCACCAAGAATGATACCGCAGTATAAAGAAAAAATTATCAATTTCAACAATTGCCTAAGCTTCTGTTGTCATTCAAAGGGGATCCAGTGCCTGTCAGCCTGGGATGACATGCTCGACAAGCCTCATTGCTTCACAAGAGATGGCGTGCACCTGTCACACCTAGGCTTTTGAATACTGGACAAGACTCTTGCTGCCCCCATAGTGCCTTTTTTAGGCAAGGCTCAAAAGTCAAACCCACCTCCATAAACAGCACAAATAAAAAAATGAGGGTTATGCTACTCAATGCCAGGAGTTTAAATCTCAAAATGCATATGCTCGAAGCACTCCTTAGTATAGAGAACATCAACATCTGTGCAGTAACTGAAACCTGATTCAAGGCTCCACAGAGCACCCCAGCACTACTGGGCTACAACTCATACCACACATTTCGACCACAGAACATGGACCGAAACACAAAAGGAGGGGGTGTATCCATATTCATCAAGGATACCTACACCTCCAGGTTAGTGGCACAGCATGATACCTCCGAGATCATCCATGTGCAACTAATATTAGGCAAATCTGCAATGCAAATTATGGCCTGCTACAGATCACCTTCCATGACCCAGGACCACCACTCTGGAGACACTGGAAAACATGAAGGTCCTACTGAACACCCTGATATTGGGCGATTTCAATTACCCTACCGTTAACTGGGAAAACTACTCAAGTACAAACTCCCAGGTCCAGCGCTTCCTGGAATTTATCAACTGAAATGCTCTGGATCAGCTGGAAAACTCCCCTACCAGAGGTGAAAACATATTGGACCTGGTCATCACCAACATGGGCGACAGGTGTTCCACACTGGAGGTCAACCCATCACTGGTTAGATCAGACCATAAACTAATCACTCTGGATGTCCACACCACACCACCACCTCCAACCAAAGAAACCACAGTGAAAAACGTTTCTATAGCAAACTTCACCTTATTTAAGACAGAGGTGGTAAGTTTCACAGCCCCCACGCTAAAGGATAACAGTGTCCAAGATGCAGGAACCTTTATAAATGCACTCTATGAGCACCTACAAGGATGCATGGATCATGCCATCCCTAGCAAAACCAAGACTCACTCCTCTAAGAGAAGGAAACCAATCTGGTGGACCCCTACCATAAACAGGCTATACAATAGAAGGAGGAAACTAGTTCAGAAAAAAAGAAAATCCCAAGAAGGAAAGACATCCCTGATCAGTATCAGTAAGAAACTAAGGTCCCTCATAAAATCCTCCAAGGCTAACTTCGAAAGAAAAATAGCCAAGGATTCAAAAGATAACCACAAAGCCTTCTTTTAGCTATATCAAGAATCTAAGTGGCAACTCGCAGATATGCTCTGAGCTAGTGCAAAATAGCACAAAATATACTGAACCCACTGATATTGCCAACATCCTGGCAGATAGATTCAGTGCAAACTTCACCCCCCTCTCACCCCCAAAAGGGCCCACAACAATACTGGAAAAGTGTAGTGTCCCAGAAATCACAGACGCACAGGTGAAAACAGCCCTTTCAAAAGCCAAAAGCACAGCATCAATGGGGCCAGATGGTATCCCAGGCTGCGTCTTGCATGAACTACAGAACAAACTAACCCCCCACCTAAACACACTGTTCAACCTCAGCCTCTCCACAGGCTATGTGCCCATAGAATGGCGCACAGCAATGGTTATTCTGCTCCACAAAGGAGGGGCCAAAATTGACCCTGGTAACTATCTCCCCATAAGCCTGACTAGCCTGGTCTGCAAGGCTATGGAGCTCAGAGCATATCTGTGAGTTGCCACTTAGATTCTTGACATAGCTAAAGAAGGCTTTGTGGTTATCTTTTGAATACTTGGCTATTTTTCTTTCAAAGTTAGCCTTGGAGGATTTTATGAGGGACCTTAGTTTCTTACTGGTACTGATCAGGGATGTCTTTCTTTCATCATGGAACTCATTAACAAAGACATTGGGAACCTCCAAACACTTGACCCGACCCAGTTCGGCTATGTTAAGGGCAGATCATGCCTACTAAACCTGGTTGACTTCTTTGAGACAGTCACCAAGGCCATAGATGAGGGAAAGGTGGTTCACACAGCCTACCTTGACCTCGCCAAGGCATTTGACACCATTCCTCACTCAGGTATTATAGAAAAACTCATCAGCCTGAACATAAACCCCTACATCACAAGATGGGTTGCCAACTGACTTACAGACAGAACTCACGCAGTAAGAATAGCAGGTTCCAGGTCCGACTCTAAACCAGTCACAAGTGGTGTCCTGCAAGGCTAGGTCCTGGGACCCCCTACTGTTCAGCATATACTACTCAGAAGTACAGACAAACACAGAAGGACTATGGCTAACCAAATTCACCAATGACTGCAAACTGAGAGCCATAATTGACTCTCCGGCTGACACGGACATCCTCCAAAAAGGCCTTAGTCATGGCCTCAAGCTAAATGCCAAAAAATGCATTGTCATCCCATTTTGGAAAAACAAAACACCCATGAATTACCACATAGGTGGCAGCCCCCTTAATACAGAAGAGGCAATAAAAGATCTGGGGACCCAGGTAGATAGTAATCTCTCCTTTGACAATCATATTGCTAAAGTAGTTAGGAAATCTTTCTATGTGGCTCATCTAATTACTAAAGGGTTTGCATCTAGAAATAAAAAGGTTATATTGCCCCTCTACTCATCACTCATCAGACCCATCATAGAGTACAATGCCCCATTTGGGATGTACCTCACAAGACACTTCCAACAGCTGGAAAGACCACAAAAGTACCTCACCAAGAGGATTACTGGCCTCAAACATATGTGCTATGCAGACCGACTGAAAAAACTCCGGCTGTACTCAGTGGCATATCACTTACTCAGAGGTGATCTCTGCCTACAAAGCCATGTCCAACTCAGAATTGATGGACATGCTCCACCTAAAGAAATCCAAGTCACTGCAAGCCACGCGCTCTAGTGAGCTAAACCTCGCCACAACAATAAATAGAACATGCTGGAGGGATAGATTCCTGTCACAGAGACTCCCCATGCTTTGGAACAAAATTCCTAACTACATTAGTCAGAGCCCCTCACTAACACTCTTCAAGAGAAACCTTGATGAGTGGATGGGTAACAGAAAATACACCCCTGGGATCACTTCATTGGCTGTTCTTGACAGAGGCTCAGTTAATTAATCAATGGGGTGGTGAAAGCTGACACACTCTGGCTAGGCTTATAAATGCCCTTAAGCAGATAGCCTAGTACCTACCTATGAACCTATGTCTAGTACTTTGTGGAGTAGTTGTTGTCATATCTAATGCAGCTTTGATTATATTTTAAAGGGCTTTCCTCCATGTAGTTTTTAATACAAGATTTTTGTCTATATAGGAAAAAAATGTATGACTATAGATCTTGGTGTAGAAGAAGAGGAGGTTGAAGCCGGCTTACCTAGTGCTCTATGGCCTCTCTCTATTCCATAAGAAAACCCTTCCTGCAAGTCCAGAATTTCAGTGATCCAGGAATTCAAAAAAGTTATAATGTAATTTCATTCTGTTTTTTTCAGGGAAACCAAAAATTTGTACCTTCTTTCCTGGTTCTCAAGATCATCATGTTTATTTTTTAACCAAGTATTTTGTTTAAGTTGGAAGTTAGTGTAGTGTACTTCCTCCTTAAGTCTCCCATCAATATCAGTTAATGCAGTTTTCATGTCAGAAATTTTATTTTGTTGCTGTGGTAAGAGTTCCTTGAAGACTTCAGTTTATTTCTCACAGTTCTCCTGATGATTTTCTAGATTTTGTTGAAAATTATCACTTTTAAGGATAATGTCTGTAAGGTTGAAATTCCCAGTTGCATCTCTTTCTTAAGTGCTGAATCCATTTGAGAGTGCTTACTGCTGCTCATTTTGTATTGAAGATGTCTCTAATAATTTGACAGGAATTTCTTTATGAAAATTCTTCAAAAGTTGTACTCTTAAAGTTTGAAGTATTATTGATGAGGTTATGTTAAAATCAATAGTAGTTTTTGACTGAATTATTCTCTAAATAGTTTTGATGCATTCATCTGGCCATCCTGGATCCTTCTCCCAAATAGGTTATTTTGAGTACAAAAAGGGAAATTGTCTAGGCTTAAAATGGCCAGCAGTGGCAGCTAGCCTAATACTTACCTATGACCCTATAATTTATTTTGTTTTTAACTAGGGTATATATTTGTTAGATACATCTCCTTATTGGCTTACTACATGGAACAGTACTCACACCATATCCTGCTAAACAAACTAAACCAATATCATCTATCAAATTCCACTCTTACCTGGTTCCAAAGCTACTTAACTGACAAGTACCAAGCTGTGAAATGGGAAAATTCTCTCTCTCCTCAGCTGCCCATAACTATAGGAGTCCCACAGGGTTCTATCTTAGGACCAGTACTATTCACAGTCTTTACAAATGACCTCCATACCTCCACACAACATGCATCTATAATTCAGTATGTAGATGACACTACCTTAATCTGTGCTGCACAAAACATTCCCACCCTCCTGCAAACAACTCAACTAGCATTTTCTGACGTTGAAAACTACCTTACCAAAGCCCAACTTATCCTCAATCCAAAGAAAACTCAGCTTATGATTATAACCAGTTCTAACAAAAACGCTAACAGTCAATTCACTATCTACTCCACAAATGCTACTCCAATTGCTCCAGTGGCACAGGCTAAGCTATTGGGAATAACCATAGACTCCCACCTAAAATTTGATAGTCATCTCAACTTAACTATTAAAAAAGTACATGCCAAACTGGGGTCACTCTACCGTATCAAACCATTTCTTACCAACAACACAAGATCAGCCATTGCTCGCTCCCAGCTTCTATCCACCCTACTCTATGCATCTCCCATTCTGACTAATCTCAACAAAACTGAACTAAGCAAAATGGAAGCCTGCTATAACAGAATTGCCCGCTTTGCTGCAAATTGCTCATATAGAACTCATCACTGTACTGCTTTGAGACAGCTCCACTGGCTTGAACTGCCCAACCTTCTAACCTACAATCAGCTCTGCCTCTATCATTCTATCTGTTACCTCCCCAATAAGTGTCCTGCCCTCAAAAATCTAGTACAACATCACTCATCCAAAAGGCCTCTTAGATCATCAAGCAAACTACTACTAGAAGTCACCAACAGCTACAATAGCTTTGGAGATGCACTATATAGTAGTTCAGTGGCTAAAAAATGGAACTCTGTCCCTACTAGCATTCAAAACACATCATCCAAAGCCTCCTTTAAAGACCTCATCAGGCAACATCTCAAGCAAAGTTGGCAGTGCCATGATTGCTCCCCAGGCTAGTGAAAGTGGATAACATATACATACTAAATCTAGAGCACTTGATAATAGTTTTCAATCTTACTCACAAACACTGGCTAATCTACAATGTATGTACTGTACCTGTGTACTATGTATGTATTCTACCTATGTTCCAAATTTCAGCTGTACACCACAAATCTATTAATTACCTTTATTTTTAAAATTAATATTTTTTGTTTGTTCTCTCCACTGTAACTGTTTATGTGCCGCATACCACTGTAAAAACATGTCTCTTGTAATTTGTGTGTATACTGATCATGTCTAAATAACTAAATGTGTCTGTAATTTTTCTTTGTGGAGCTTTTCTCCCCGGGCCTCTGCTGAAAAAGGGCCTTTTCGGCTCAGTCAGACACCTCCGGTTAACAAATGTAAAATAAAATAAAATAAATACTTACACATAGAAGTACAATCACCACAGTGTACAATGAAGTGTAGTTACACTAAAAATATGTATAGGAAAATGTGTATTATGCGAAAGAAAATTTTATTTTAATTATTGGATGTCATGATAAAAAAAATCAGTGCAATAAAAAGGTAAGAATATACCGTAAGCTACAAAATGCTGAAATATATCCTGTAAATGTGTTGTAAACTAGAAGAGTAATAACATAATACCATAATTTACAAATATGAGTAGATTAAAAAGGGGTAAATAATAAAACAAGCTTATATATAATATATGGTACAGTAAACATGTCAGATAGCAGGCCAAATGCATTAAATGTTATAGCTATACAATGTCAGTTGTACTATTAATACTTGAAAATACAATTATACATGTATAATGAATAATATTAAGATAATATTGGCTGCTTGAAACGCTTACCCTATGTAATTGTAAGTAAATATCAAATATAGTGGGTGGGTAGCAAAATGGCAGGTAAATTTAAATATTCGTGTGAGTAAGAAAAACAAACTTCTTACTAACTCTCGTTCTTGAATCTGGTCAGTTAATAAATCTTGTATGTGAGCATATCAAGTACTGCTCTCATTATCGCCAGTACAATAACGTTCGTACTAAGTCAGTATAATAGCAGGCAATCGGATGTCTCTGACGGTGTCAGCGCCAAAAAGTTAATATATAGAAATAAAAAGGAGGAAACAAACTTCCTATAAACCTTCGTTCCTCAGTCAAATAAATGAATTACCTTGTATGTATAAACTTGTTTGAAGCTTCTCACATTATCTTATTGCACTTTAACGCTTCAACTGAATCAGTGTAGCTCACGTCAGCACACTACACGCTGCCGCTTCTACTGGCTCAATGAAGCTACAGGTAAACCAAAGTTTCCGAGTATGTCAACACCAAAGATCAATGGACAAGGATGAACAAAGCATCCGACAGACCCTCCTCTTTCGTACTGGTCAATAAATCCACTCTCTTGTCATGAGTATAACCACTGCTACTCACACTAGTTCCAATTTAATGGTAGTTTTTCAGTATTCGATAACATTACTTGTAAATCAACGGATCGACCAAATGAAAAGTTCAACAAAAATGTTTATTCAACAGACGGCAAGCGCTTTCACCCGAAGGCTTCATCAGGCCAATAGTCATTACACTAAACTACAGTAATGACTATAATATGATTAACTGTATTTACCTGTATTACAACATATAAATAGTATATTTAATAATATGATTAACTGTATTTACCTGTATTACTACAATATATAAATAGTATAGTTAATAATATGATTAACTGTATTTACCTGTACTACTACAATATATAAATAGTATATTTAATAATATGATTAACTGTATTTACCTGTATTATTACAATATATAAACAGTATAGTTAATAATATGATTAACTGTATTTACCTGTATTACTACAATATATAAATAGTATATTTAATAATATGATTAACTGTATTTGCCTGTATTACTACAATATATAAATAGTATAGTTAATAATATGATTAACTGTATTTACCTGTATTGTTACAATATATAAATAGTATAGTTAATAATATGATTAACTGTATTTACCTGTATTACTACAATATATAAATAGTATATTTAATAATATGATTAACTGTATTTACCTGTATTACTACGATATATAAATAGTATAGTTAATAATATGATTAATTGTATGTACCTGTATTACTACAATATATAAATAGTATATTTAATAATATGATTAACTGTATTTACCTGTATTACTACAATATATAAATAGTATATTTAATAATATGATTAACTGTATTTACCTGTATTACTACAATATATAAATAGTATAGTTAATAATATGATTAACTGTATTTACCTGTACTACTACAATATATAAATAGTATATTTAATAATATGATTAACTGTATTTACCTGGATTATTACAATATATAGATAGTATAGTTAATAATATGATTAACTGTATTTACCTGTATTACTACAATATATAGATAGTATAGTTAATAATATGATTAACTGTATTTACCTGTATTACTACAATATATAAATAGTATAGTTAATAATATGATTAACTGTATTTACCTGTATTATTACAATATATAGATAGTATAGTTAATAATATGATTAACTGTATTTGCCTGTATTATTACAATATATAGATAGTATAGTTAATAATATGATTAACTGTATTTACCTGTATTACTACAATATATAGATAGTATAGTTAATAATATGATTAACTGTATTTACCTGTATTACTACAATATATAGATAGTATAGTTAATAATATGATTAACTGTATTTACCCGTATTACTACAATATAAAGATAGTATAGTTAATAATATGATTAACTGTATTTACCCGTATTACTACAATATATAAATAGTATAGTTAATAATATGATTAACTATATTTACCCGTATTACTACAATATATAAATAGTATAGTTAATAATATGATTAACTGTATTTACCCGTATTACTACAATATATAAATAGTATAGTTAATAATATGATTAACTGTATTTACCCGTATTACTACAATATGTAAATAGTATAGTTAATAATATGATTAACTGTATTTACCA
Source organism: Protopterus annectens (assembly GCF_019279795.1). Taxonomy (NCBI): domain Eukaryota; kingdom Metazoa; phylum Chordata; order Ceratodontiformes; family Protopteridae; genus Protopterus; species Protopterus annectens. The sequence goes on along the minus strand of NC_056748.1, from coordinate 1,027,360,915 downwards.
TATTACTACAATATATAAATAGTATAGTTAATAATATGATTAACTGTATTTACCCGTATTACTACAATATATAAATAGTATAGTTAATAATATGATTAACTGTATTTACCCATATTACTACAATATATAAATAGAATAGTTAATAATATGATTAACTGTATTTACCCGTATTACTACAATATATAAATAATATAGTTAATAATATGATTAACTGTATTTACCTGTATTACTACAATATATAAATAGCATAGTTAATAATATGATTAACTGTATTTACCCGTATTACTACAATATATAAATAGTATAGTTAATAATATGATTAACTGTATTTACCCGTATTACTACAATATATAAATAGTATAGTTAATAACAGTAAGATGCAGTAGGCAGGGCGATGTGTATCTATCATTTTACAGTAGCAATACCAGTATAATTTACAGAGGTACTTAAATATAGAATAATAGCATTTAAGCCAAAAATAAATAAATAAATATATATATATATATATATATATATATATATATATATATATATGAGAACTGAAAATATAAAGCAGAGGCTATAGCATTGATAGCTTTAGAAATATGTGTAACGAAATGAAATTGCAAAGCAACTTACTTTGGTGGAAAGTTGAACAGAAGTTGAACAAATTAATACAAAAGGCAGAATGATGAAATAAGTCAGTAGTAAAATAACGTAAGCAGATAAAGAGCTGCTAAAAAGTGTACTTAACTGGTTTATAATAATACAGAGGATTATGGTTGTGTCTGTGATTGTAACAAGTATATTATGTGTTTGAGACATGGATGTCAAGAAATGCACCCCAAGAATGGAGCTCAAGAGATGAATCTTGGCATACATGTTGAGAACACATAATACTATGCAACAATCAGAGATCCAGTCATAATTCATTGTATTGCATGAAGATTTATCTGTTCTTTGTATTACTAGTTTCACAAAAATAAGGAAAAGAAAAAAAAAACGGATGTGTTGTGCCTGCTTTGAAAGCTGGCAAAGTAGTGGTGATGTGGTTGACATCTTTGTATATTCCTTGTCTAAGGGAAGTTATTTGATTCAAAATACTGGCTGTAATGTAGCAGCCAGCAGGCAGAAATGGGAGCTGAAATGAAGCTGTTTCATGTCTTACTGCTGCTGTTTACCGGTCAGCGCTGTCAGCTTTTAGTGCCAGATGTGATGTTAACAGTGTGTAGGGAGTGCTTAACAATTCATAGATTCATAGGAGATTACTAGGCTAATAGCTTAAGGGCCCTTACAAGCCTAGTCAGTATAACCTGATTTTACCAAATATATGACCCCTAGGGTCAAGAGGATGGCATGGATTTGTGCCACTACATTGAGTATCTTAAAGATTGCCCCGTCCATAAGGAACATAGTCACTACCCCAGGTGTGAATTTACAATTCCCCATTCATTGATCCAAACTGGTTTTGAAGAGGGTCAGGGAAGGGCTCTGCTTAATTTGAATAAGAAGTCTGTTTCAAAGAAAGGGCAATTTCTGAGACTCATATCTATCTCTTCAGCACGGTTGAGTTGCTGACTAAGTTTAGATCCCTTGATCATGAGATCCTTGTGCTGTTTAGATCCCTTGATCATGGGATCCTTGTGCTGTCTGAATTGAGGATGTGTAGCAGCTCCATCAGGGCTACATTTCTGCGTGACTTGTAGGTCAGACATAGGTCACCCCATAATAATTGGTAGGAGACAGAGTAAAGGGATAGGTTTTTTAGTCTGTTGCATAGTTAATGTTGTTTACACCCTGTATTTTCTTTGTGAGGAGCCTCTGAGGTTGCTCCAGCTACTGTAAGTGCCTAGTCAGGTATATGCCAAATAGCGCTTTGTACTTGATTATTGACCTAATGAGGGCTGAGTACAATGGGACTATAATTTCCTTGGATATGGATGCCATGCCTTTACTTATAAGTTGTGACACATAAAAGGACTTCCTTATCACTGTGGACACATGGTGGTCAAAGTTCAGGCTACTGTCCATCTGTATATCTAGATCTCTCACCTCTGAGTCTACTCTTAAGGGTGTGCTAATGATGTTGCAACTTGCAGGGTATTTGACTTCCCAAAGGGCATAAAATTGCATTTTTTCACATTTAGTTTTAGGCTATGGCTCTGGCATTAATCATTTGTCTGATTTAAACCCTTCTGAAGGATATTTACATCATTGGGGATAAGTACCCTTCTAAGCATTGGAGACAGCTGAATGGGTGGGGTCAATGGGAAGGGGTGTAGCCAACTAGAAAGGGGAGGAGCTATGCTCAAAACCACAAAAAAAAAATATACTGCCCTGGGTGCCAAACCGTCATTATGAGAGTCCAATCAAGACAAAATGAAGTGTAGAAAAATAAAAATATTTCAATGCATTGGCTGCATGACAGCTTTAATATCTAGATGGAAAAAAAAAAGGGTTGTGAGGCATGAGAAAATAAATTACGTTTTTTTAATTACATTAATGGAATGCCAGTCAAAATCAAGTATAAGAAAAACAAGCAGCACTCAACTCAAACCACTTCTTGCACTGCAGTTCTAATTATAATTTATATTCAGCTTTATTAAAGTACCAAGTAACATGCTGAAAGTAGAAATCTCTGATGCCCCCACTTGTAAAAATGTTCCTTATCTAAAAAAAGACCTGCTGCTTGACATCTACTTGTTTCATGGGGAAAACATGATCAAAGTAAAAAATGAAAAGCAAACAAGAAATAAGCTCAAGATACATTGCTTAAAAGGATTACTGTACAAGTTATGGACCACACTAAAAGGATTACTGTACAGGTTATGGACCACACGATTGGCATTCTGTTTATGGGTAAAGCCTGCAGAGATGACTGGAAGTCTCCAAGTATAATGAGACTCTTAAAATAATGTAATCCTGTCCTTTATTACAAATACTGGCATATGCATTTCAATACCCAAGGCTTATACATTATCTAGTTAAGTATTCTCTACATGGCAACAGAAAGGCTTTCAATGTTGGCAATTCTTTAACAGTATGCTTATTAAAGCTTACTTGCATCTTGCAATCTCAGCCAAGCTTACCTAATGGTCATTAAAGTATTGCTACTTAAACACAGAGCAACAGGCACTTTGAGTAATAAGCATAAATCAACAGTATGACAATATGACAGAAACCAGACCATTCTGTAAAAATCAAGGACAGATGAAAAGCCACTCTAGTACTTGTGTCTACCTTGGATGGGGGGATACTCTCCACATTTACACTGCATAACTACTCCTTGCCTTGCTTCGACACATCCAGAGTCACTACATGGGGGAGTGGGGTACAACAAGTATGTCACAGTTTGAAATGTCTCTGGCTGACTTGTGATGGCCCTGACACATTTGTCATACCTCTCAACCTCAGAGCAAGAAATCTGGACAAAGCCATACAAAGAAATGGGACAAAGGCCCAAAAATAAGGACAATTTTTAAAATATTGCTCTTATAAACTTAGAAAGAGAATAGAGGTCTTGCATTAGTATGAATTTTCTGAATGGTATGAAATCTGAAACTCAAATGTCTGTCATTATTTTCTAACTTCAGTCTTTAATGATTTGTCACTAATTTGCCAAAAAAAACACAATTTTATGAAAAATGGACCAATAATGTGATGTAAAAATATAAAATAGCAACACAATACAGCTGGGAACCTGTCAAAGAAGGGACACTTTAATATTAGTACTGCTAACTTGAGCAGCTGACAAAATAAAAGAATCTACATGCATTTCTGAAATAAAAGTAATCTAACTGATTATTACAGTTATTTCTTAATTATAAACCCTCCATGTTTTCTTCCAAAATTGCTATTTTATGGAGGGATCATTAGGGGAAGAGCAACATTTTGAGCCAAAATCAGGGACAGTTGAGAGGTTTGGCTATGCCTAATTCTATAAAGCAATTTATTTGCATGTACCTCTCAACCTGTTAATGCAATAAATCTGGACAAGGCCAAATATATTGGGGGAACATAAACAGTACTAAAAATTGCTCTTGTATAAACTGAGACAGTTGATAGAACAGGTCTTACTTTAGCATGCATTTTTCTGAAGGTTATGAAGTCTGAAACTCAGTGTGTCATTATTTAGTGACTTAATTCCTAAATGATTTGCCAGAAAAACACAATTTTTATGAGGAACAAACCAAAAATAAGAAGCAAAAAAATCTATTCATTCTTTGAAATCTGGACAGTTGGGAGGTATGGTTCAGCTGGTGCTGCCTAAGTTTGCCGCCCTTCCCCCTCACAAAACCATGGTCGAATGGAGCCTCCCCCTGCAGCCATTCCAATGATCCATTACTTGGCTATTTCATTCCATTTACCATAAACACTAACGTGCATACTGATTTACTTCTATGATGATTTGAACTTCATTTGAAAGTTTTATTTTGCATTTTACAGCGCAAACACTAAGACATCTGCTAAACAAACTTGGCATTAAAACTTCTCTGCCATTGAAACTCACACTCATTGAAACAACATTGAAACCCACATTCAAAGAAAATACATTTTACCCGTGGCAGATAAAGATTAATTCTGGGCTGTTTTCAAATCATAGGCCCCTTGCATATGAAACATACATGTGCTCTTTGATACACCTTCTTATTGCTTTGAACATTTTTCCAGTAAACAATGAAACAAAACGCATGCACCAATGACAAAACTGCCCAGTTCAGAACATTTCCATCATAAAAGTCTACTCAAACTTCTACAGTCCACTGTTATCAGTAAATATGCACAATTCTACAGTCCACCATTATCAGTAAATATGCACAATCTCTGAAATAGTAAAAAAGTCATCTAAATAATTCCACATTAAATAAATCTGTAATGAAGAGGTTGCTGCTAGCAATCACCTTTATATTTCATGGTTTCATCGAAAAATAAAGTGTCTGATGCCCCTGAGGAATAAATTGCCTAAATTACATTAAAATAAGCTAGTAATATTGCAATAGGAAATGGATGGCAAACTGATAACAGGCTCATAGATTAATTCTGGGCTGTTTTCAAATCATAGGCCCCTTGCATATGAAACATACATGTGCTCTTTGATACACCTTCTTATTGCTTTGAACATTTTTCCAGTAAACAATGAAACAAAACGCATGCACCAATGACAAAACTGCCCAGTTCAGAACATTTCCATCATAAAAGTCTACTCAAACTTCTACAGTCCACTGTTATCAGTAAATATGCACAATTCTACAGTCCACCATTATCAGTAAATATGCACAATCTCTGAAATAGTAAAAAAGTCATCTAAATAATTCCACATTAAATAAATCTGTAATGAAGAGGTTGCTGCTAGCAATCACCTTTATATTTCATGGTTTCATCGAAAAATAAAGTGTCTGATGCCCCTGAGGAATAAATTGCCTAAATTACATTAAAATAAGCTAGTAATATTGCAATAGGAAATGGATGGCAAACTGATAACAGGCTCATAGTTAGTATCTTAACTTTCAGTACGGCAGCATTCACCCCTTATGGGAGTAGAACCAACAACCTTCTGCATCAAAAGCAAGTACACAACCTGTTGTGCTATTAGCAATGTGAGCTGACTTAGCATAATCAACACTAAACTTCTCTTCCCCTGCAGCTCTCAGCTCCTTGTAAAATATACTCAATACTCAACTGCATCTCAACTTCGCAGCACAAGAAATCTGGAAAAAGCCAAATTTATTGGGGTGGGTCAAAAGGGCAAAAACCAGGGACACATTAAACATTGCTTGTATAATCTTGTAAAGCTGCTAGAATAAAATGCTGTGTTACCACCATACATTTTACTGCCAAGGTCCCTGTGCAAAAGAGTCAGAACAACATACCACTATGCCAAATCACCTGCTTTGTGAAAGAAAAATGCTGTGTTACCACCATACATTTTACTGCCAAGGTCCCTGTGCAAAACAGTCAGAGCAACATACCACTACACCAAATCAGCTGCTTTGTGAAAGAGAGGAAGACTGAAACTTAAATGGCTATCATTTAATGAATTCAGTTCTCACCATAGCTGTCAACCTCTTAGCACAAAACACCTGGACAAACCCAGTAATGAGGGAATACAGCCCTCAAACATATTCAGTGAATTCAGTTCTTGCCATAGCTGTCAACCTTAGCACAAAACACCTGGACAAAGCCAATAACAGGGTAATACAGTCCCAAAAATAAGGACAAATTTCAAATAGTCATCTTATAAACTTAGAAAATTGCTATAATAAAAGGTTGTATTACTATATATTTATTGCTAGAATAAAAAGTTGTTTTACTATGCATTTTCTGAAGAATATGAAGTCTGAAATTCAAATGCCTGTCAATTTTACTTCTGACGGAACAAAAACAATTTTCAGCAGAGGCCCAGGGAGAAATACTGCAGACACATGTCTTTGTAAAATGGCAGGACACCAGAGCAAATCCACACAAACACAGGGATAAGATGCAGACTCCACACAGAAGGCACCCCAGCCAAGAATCAAACCAGAAAACCTATAGCTGTGAGGCAACAATACTGCCACTGCACCATCAAATATGTAATGAATTAAACATTCAGAAACCTGAAGTCTGAAATTCAAATGCCTGTCAATTTTATTTAACATTTGTTAATCAGGACAGTCTGACTTGGAACAAAAAAACAATTTTCAGCAGAGGCCCAGGAAGAAATAATGCAGACATGTCTTTGTAACATGGGAGGACACAAAAGCAAACCCACACAAACACAGGGAGAAGATACAGACCCCACAAAGACGGCACCCTAGCCAAGAATCAAACCTGAGAACCTGCAGCTGTGAGGCAACAATGCTACCACTGCACCATCAAATATCAAGCATTGCAACATTTACAAACCACAGATATTATGAGGAACAGATCAGATCAAATATGAGGCAAAAATCTGCAATTTTTTTACAAATGGTGGTGGGTAGGGAATTCACCTCTTTAACACCTGCATAAAAGGTACAGGGTTCAAGCCTGAGGTATTCCCTACCACACCACCATGAGTCTAACCGCCAGTATATTGCACCTGGGGCATTCACACACACACACACACACACACACACACACACACACACACACACACACACACACACACACACACACACACACTTACACTAACCTGTAGCATAAATCCAAATTCCTATCCACACACTTACCTGTAGCATAAATCCAAATCCCTATCCACACACTTACCTGTAGCATAAATCCAAATCCCTATCCACACACTTACCTGTAGCATAAATCCAAATCCCTATCCACACACTTACCTGTAGCATAAATCCAAATCCCTAGTAGATCTTTCCTGTAACATAAATCCAAATCCCTGTATGAAAACCCGCCCGTGCACATCCCCGTTGCGAGATCTTCCCCCGATGAGACTGCAGCAAACTCCAATCCACACCAGACTCTGCCTGTCGCGAGATCGACGCCCGACGAGACTGCAGCAAATTCCAGACTGCTGATGTTGCAGTCCGACCCCGACACGTTTTCCCAGCGAATTCCAGGACAGTCTAAACAGTTTAAAACTGCATAGACTTCTGGGAGCTCCGTTCCTCATGTTTCCCAGTCAGGACTGCTGCTGAGACAATCTGCGCATGCTCCAGACTATCTCAGCAGCAGTCCAGACTAGTGCGCATGCGCGAAAATCCGCGATTTTTTTAATTTTTTTTTTTATTTTTATTTATTTATTTTTCTTTATTTTAAAGTTGAGGGGGCTGCAGTCCGGCAGTCTAATAGCACGGGCCGCCCCTGATGTTGGGTCTCTCTGTAAAGTAGCACTTAACAAGGAAGTTATTTAACTGTTTTTGGAGTGTAATCATGCTGTCCCATGCGCTACAAAGATACTCTAATGAAACAGAGTAATACACCTAAACTTACAATAGTTGCATGTGTAATAAATCTAAAAAATAGGTTTAACAAGCATTAGCAATGATATTATTTAAGGTACTGTATCATTTAGATACACCTAGAATAATGAAGTAAAACAGAGTAAAAAAGTGCCTAAAATATGCAGAATAAACAGACTAGTATGTGCATTTTAATACAAAGAACAGCCATGCAGCAATTTATACTCACTAAAACATAATTACTGTAGTATTAATAGCTGTATGTCTAGCTCATTAACACCTATGTTGTCTGGAATGTCACACCTCAGGCAGCCTTACATATCTTGCATTCCAGAGCACTTTGTGAAAAATAAACTGAAAAATCATAAGATGAACAAATGTTAAGTATTTTGTGAACAATACACTTTATTAAGACAGTACAAATAACAATGTTATCAGTAAAAAGTTTTCTTTACAATGATAATAGTCAGGATATTCATAGTTTTTCCATAAAAGGTATAATATATTATAATGCACACAACCCCCAAATTATATTTTTGCCACACTTTCACAAACAAATTCTCATATCTTAGAAACTGTGTAATCTAGACATATATTGTTAGAACATTTTTGTTAACCAGACGTAATCTTTCTTATGTTGACAAGAAATTCCTCTTTGAGTGCCTTCTTATTGATAAATTCACAGAAATATGAAAGCATGAACTGAATTCTATAATTAGCAATATAAATAACAATGAATATCTCTCAAGATGCGCAACTTACAGTGCAAATATCAAAGTTAGTTTTCTTCAGCAACATCTAATGTTTCACCTGATGTCATGCAACAGTTTGCAAGTCTCTTTTTTTTGAAGTATTAAATACTTATGGAAATATTGTTTATTTTCATAATTATTAGCAAATAACTAACAATATCTCAGATATAGTGTGATATAAATGGACTTTGACAATGAAGTTTCCTGTCTCCCACCACGGCATTTCACACCATATCTCACAAGCTGTAATTTGCAGTATTACCACAAAATAAGTGCTGGGAATTTTCTGTATTAATGCTTAGTTATGTGGCGGAGTGACGTTAAAGACATGCAGGTAGGTGCGGGCATGAATGGGCGTGCCTTCTTTGAAGGTTGGGCATTGGGCTGGCAACTTGGCACCATAAAAATCAACTGCCAATCATGAGCAGACCGGAGTTCCGCTGTGGTGACCCCTAACCGGGAAAAGCCGAAATACTATATAATGTTTAGTTATGATTATAATCTATACTGCAAGGTGCACCAAATCTGTATGTAAATGTTATAGGCAAGAAAAGTGTCACAATACAAGGTGTTAACAATCATAAATGTTACTGCAACAGGCTAAGTAATTTAATAAAGAATAACAGTATTATAATGCAAAATGTAGCAATAATAAAAATATGCAGCTTGAGATGCTCAGAATAAAATGGAATAACACCAGTAAATGGTAAGCTACCAACAGGACCAGTGGTAGCATTTTGGGGGCCCCCAGCAGATGTCAAGCTAGGGCTCCCAAAGCACTTTCAGTCTATGTATCACCCTGTCACTTCCACCCCTCCTAAGGAACATTTTAGTTCATGCTGCAAACTTTTAGGAGTAGTACACACAGAATGACATGTAGCAGCTATGCTGTTACATTACAACAGGCTTATGTACCACACTATGCTGGCCTGTGTCAGAAAAGGGGCATTTATAGTTAGTTGCAACAATGACCAAGCACCAAAAGGCAGAAAGAAACTACTGACCAAACTGCAGAAGTGTGAGAACCAAGTACTCCACAATAAAACCACTGGTATATTGATGCTGTAGAAAATGCTGGTAGTCCACAAAGTAAAGCAAAAAAGTTTGTTGTAAGACAATAGAAAGTTGGTAAGCACTTTCGTCCTCAACAAAAGAACTTCATCAGACAAATTAAAATCAGGTTTTGTCAGTAGCTACAACAATGACATATTGCAACAACTCTATGTACAGGTCTGGACTTAGGTGAAATGGCGCCCTAGGCCTACTGTTTCAGCCACCCCACCAACACACATATACACACACACACACACACACACACACACACACACACACACACACACACACACACACACACACACACACACACACACACATCATACCTCTGGTCATCCCCTATTTCCCCCATCTTGGGCTCCCTCATATTTTGCCTTACTCTTCAGCTTTTTCAAGAAGTCATAACTACCTATATGCTCTGAAGTGAATTTTAAAGTTTTTTTTGTTTGTTTTTCTTTTTCCACAACCTCTTCATCCAATGATGGTTTGAATAGAAATTATGATTAAGGAAAGAAATTGTGTTGCTGTTCAGCTTTAGTTTTCCTTGCATCCTTTCAACACATCTTTCCTGACCAAGTAAGCACAGTAATAACCATTTAGGAAATAACTCAAATAAGCCAGGGCCCAAGAAGCCATAGGGTTATAGATGTTCTGGGATGTATTTTAGAGCATTTTCCCAATCTTTTAATCCAACGGCAGCCTAAGCAAAAAAACATGAGCAAAAAAAAAAAAAATTCAGTCTTATTTTTTTTTTCAAGGAAGACATAAGTTGTACTCTAGGCTTAATGTTCAAAGATGACAAAATAGTAGCTCACAATAATATAAAAAAAAGCAGTTGTTGTCTGGATACACAGATCCTATCTGGGTATTGCCTGACCCCCCCCCCCCAAACAAAAAGACTGCCTGTGCATCTGTCTGTTGTTAGACTGGGATGAAAGCAGAGATTCAGATTGTCACAGTCATGTATTTCAAGTGACTGCTGACATACATATACATAGCATGCCTCCTCACTCCTCAAGCCAAACTGTCAAAGGCAGCTACCATTAAACATGCCTGAAGTGTGATTGTGAGGACAGTGAAAAAATATTACAGTAATGTATTTCACTCTGTTGTTCCTAGACAGGACACTGCCCTTGCACAGGCTATAGTAAAATTCTCATACCCCCCCACCACATACCCTACAGCAGCCTTCTGTGCACAGAAGTCAGAGCAGAGCTGGTTTTAGAATGGGTGCAGCTGAGAGCAGAGGCCATGATCAACTTTATCCTAACAGGGTCATATCACAGCCCTGTTCAGGTTAAAGAGTGTAATCAGAAAATAAATACATTTTTCCTCTTCATTTTTCCCCAACCACCAACAACTTTTGTGGACCCCCCACACATTCAAGGATGATTAAGGGAGCCCCATGTATCTACTTATACAGTCTGGGGAGTAGGGATCCCAGACTTTTAGATGATCTAAGTGTCTGAATTTTCTGTGATATATTTTATGCAATACTTTTGAAATATAATTACTTGTTAGCTACATTTTTTACTGATGCCCAGAAGAATAATGTATGTGTCCTGGCATTATCAGGTGTGCAAGCACACACACAAATATCAATACATTATGCACCACTGGTATTGCCACACCAGATTCGTGGCTACCATTTAGCAGTCATCAAACAGCAGCAGTGTAAGTCACTTTTATTTATCTCAGTGAGGAGTAATGCAAACCTGTCACTGTCCCTGATTTCATAGACCTTCCCTGATTTTTCCTCATAATTTTACTCTGTCCTTCATAAAAATTTGATTTGCTTGTAAATTATTCAGGATTATAGACAGTCAATAAATCCAGACATCAGAGTTTTATACTTATTGTCCACAAATGTATGTTGATGCAAAAGGTGTTATACTATTAACTTTTTAATTGAATTAGAGTAATATTTAAAATTTGTTCCTGATTTTGAGCCTTTATTCTGCTATTATTGGTATTGCACTGTATTCTTCTGCAAAGAAGGTGAACGTTGTAGTATATGGTGTTCTGCCAGTGTTTATAAAACTCCCTGAAAGAGAAAAACATACCCAAAGATTGGAAGCATCAGCTTTTCTTAAAATCTAAGGTATGCACTGAGATCAGTCACTCCATGCTGCTGATCTCTCCAGTGCTTTCCTTACTTATGTTCATTATCAGCTTTATCTTAACAGGGTCATGTCACAGAACTGTTTAGGTTGAAGAACATAATCAGGAAATAAATACATTTTCCCCTCATTTTTCTCCAAGCAGTAGCAGCTTTTGTGGGGCCCCACAAAGTTGAGGATGATTAAGGGGGGCCCTTGCAGCTATAGATATTGCAAGTACCTAAAGCTGGCTATGTTTTTAGTTTTAGTGAAGTGAATGTCTACTAGCAGGATTTAACTAAACAAGTGGCATTTTGTAAGTGGTAAAATATTTAATGGAATTGTGAAGACAGTTGCTTGATAAAACACCGTTATTATAACCAGAAATATCTTTGAATTTTAACAGATATAAATAAGAATTATTACCCAACTGGTTTATTAAGTACACAATATTGCTTTCCTAACTTTTGTTGGTTTGACAGACATGTTGCAAATTAACAAGATAAGATAACTTGCTGTGGTTGAGGGCACCCCAGGAACAGGGGGACCCCGTGATCGCAGGATTCCCAGGTGCTTAAAGCTAGCTGCAGCCACCAATAAATTGTAAGCTACAATAAATCCCATGTCATGTAACAGCCACACAACATATTGCAAGGTGAATTGTTTACATACATCAGTGCAGGAAGATGAGTGAAAATGTGAGCTGTAGCAGTAAATGGGAATAACTTGGAAACCATCTAAAATAACTACTGGAAGACATGTAGAGTAAAATAAGGCAGTACAGATTATAAAATGCAGAGTGTAAAGTATATATAGTAGTGCATAATGATAAATGCATAATAAATAATGCAGGACCAAGAAAAGTAATTACAGTACGCAGTTTATATTAACAAAGGCTTTTCACTTGAAGGTCAGCGAAGAGAAAGTCTTAAAAAGAATGTTCAAAAATATTTACTGTGATGACCTCACTTAAACCCAGGACACTAACTAAGGAGTCTCAATCCCCACCACTAGGATAGAAATATACAATTTCCCTTAAGAGTACACTGGAAACAGGCTTCAGACCTGGGACTGGACTATATGGTTCACTCCAGGTCCCCAAATGAGTTTTCAGACTAACTACTGCAGAGCACTGTGCCCCAGTTCTAGGTATTTGACACACTCACTCTTAAATATTTGATATTCACACATACAAACACTCCTGGGAAAGACTGGCACAGATTTACATACTGTTTCCTCTTTCCCAAATTACAAGGTAATGGCTGCCACCAGTCAAATACCACAATACCCTTCAAAAAGGGTGCTCAGTTATATTGGGCAAAATAAATATTGATTTAAATTGTAGCAAATATGCAGTCAGTAAGGCTTTTCAGAGTGGCCCTGGTGTAATCACAATAAGCATAAACACTCTCAGGTTACTAAAAGTACTTTCTAAATAACCAGCCATGATAAAAGGTAGTAAAATATTTAATAATAAATAAAATGATTTAAAACATGTACACACTGAATAACTGATTTTAATAAACCACAGAGCTTCACACTGCAGGATAGGTTTCACACCGATTGTAGAAAAACTCTATCTAGCTGTAGTTTCCTAACAGTCTAAAGATTAACTGTCCCTGTCTAATCTAATTAACTCAGCAAGTCAAGACGATACTCTTACTTCTGCAATGCAAAATAAGAATTTGTGTCCATTCCTCAGGCTGTTGTCTGGTCCTCAGCGAATGGAATAGCAACTCCTACTATTATTGCTGAACAGCTCTGGAAAACAAACTGAGCGATAACTACTGATCTGGAAAGCAACTGATTGCTGAACAATAAATGAACAGCTACAACTACTCAACTTTGACTCAGAATCTGCTTTTATAGCAATTTTTTTTTAATTTTGTTGTGTGATAGAGCTGAATATCTTGTTAGTGTTGACCTCAGTTTGTAGTGAAATCCTTTGTCTAGAGGCCTATCTATTTTCTTAGTGAGAGAAAGCGAACAGAACCGGTTTAATCTAGCCAAGGGCATTCCTGCAACTGTTATTGTTTGGATAATTGGTCTGGTTTCTGTTTCTATGCCTTAAATAGCCAGTGTTTTAAATCAGATATACCTGTTGCTCAAACTGTTGCAGAGAGACTGACATACTGCCTGCTGTGATATTTAGAAAAGATAAGAGTTTATTCTCAATTATCATCTGCACTTTTGATTTAATATCTCTGTAATCTGTACTGATTTTTACTCTCCTTTTTGTTGTGTGATAGAGCTGCATATCTGTTAGTGTTGACCTCAGTTTGTAGTGAAATCCTTTTTTCTAGAGGCCTATCTTTTTTTTAGTGAGAGAAAGTGAACAGAACTGGTTTAATTTAGCCAAGGCATTCCTGTAACTGTTATTGTTTGGATAATTGGTCTGGTTTCTGTTTCTGTGCCTTAAATAGCCAGTGTTTTAAATCAGATATACCTTTTTCTCAAGCTGTTGCAGAGAGACTGACTTACTGCCTGCTGTCATATTTAGAAAAGATGAGTTTATTCTCACTTATTATCTGCACTTTTGATTTAATATCTCTGTAATCTGTACAACTGTTTTTTCCCACCCTCCTACCCAGTTCTTGTGGTGGTCTTATGTCTTGGTGGCTTTGAGTACCCACCTCTGGTATAAAGTTGATACTGGACACTCCCCCCCCAGTCATATTACATCAGCTCATTCTACTGTTAATAGTGAGAACTTAGCAAAGGCCCACCCCTTTAGCTTAGGCCCACCCCTTTAGTTTCTGCATATTGAATTATCTCATTATCTTCTGTCTCTTCACTTTCTAATAAAAAAAAAACTGTTTCCTGCCTTTCCTGGAATTAGCGTAGTCCAGATACAGATTTGCTGTATCCAGGACTTTTTGTAAGCTTCTGAGAAGCGCTCTTTAATTTTTCCCTAGTTCTCTGCTCTCCTGCACTTTTACTAGCATAGTAGTCTGGCACTTTACCAGACTTCTTGTAGCAGTTATTGTAGCACACAACAGTGCTACCAGCACTAAGCATTCTACAAGGAAACAGCTCCAGTACTTATTATTAATGCCCACCCCTCCAGGGATGTCTAAAGGTCAGTTCCTTGTGAGAGATGCACTTATATATCCAAACTGGAAGCCATGCACTCTGCAGCCAAGACTGGAATAGCTGGTCAAGAGTAGAAGGTCAACACTTGCATCACACCACATGGAACACATAGCCCTCCAGAACACACACCAGCACTGTCTTTACATAAAAACATAAACCACACACCCACCTTCATGGAGGCTCTAAATAAAAATCTACACAAACAGCAGAGACCTCCAAGGCAGAAGCTCACTTGACCACCACAACTTAACACTAATCATGAGACACATAACTCTCCTAAAGAGTGTGCCACTCAACCAAAGCCCCTAATGCAAAACAGCATGCCCAACACACTAGTTGTGTGTGACTTGATAGTGAGGCACACTGATGTCCCACTCACTAGTTTGAATAAGGAGAAAGTAACAGTCAGCTGCCTGTCAGGTGCCAGAATCTGCCACATAAAGCACGCACACAGGTTCCTCAACAACGGGTACAAATATGACTCTATCATTGTACACGTGGGTGTGAATGACCTGAGACGTACCTCCCTGGACTACATGAAAAGAGACATGGAGGAGCTCTCGGATTATGTATCCAAGACGGGTATGACCCTAGCCCTGAGCAGCCTCCTACCATCACCCAGAATGATACCACAGTACATGCAGAAAATGATTGATTTCAACAACTGGCTACATTTCTGGTGTCATTCTAAGGGGATCCAGTATGTCTGCCTGGGATGATATGATTGACAGACCTAGATGCTTTGCCAGAGATGGCCTGCATCTGTCACCTCTGGGCTTCTGGATACTGGCCAAGGCTCTTGCCACCCCTGTAGCGCCTTTTTTAGGCAGTGTTCCAAAGACCAAATTACCACCGTAACAGCTACAAACAAATGCAATCTGAGGGTTATGCTGCTCAATGCTAGAAGTCTTAATCTCAAAATGCACTCACTCGAAGCACTCCTTAAAATGGAGAACATCAACATTTGTGCTGCAACAGAGACCTGTTCAAGGCAGCAGATCCTGCACTGCACTACCAGGCTATAACTCATTTCATACCTTTCGGCCCCAGAACTTGGACCGAAGCTCCAAAGGCGGTGGTGTTTCCATATTCATAAAAGATGCGCACATCTCCAGACTGGTAGCCCAACATGATGCATCAGAGATACTTTGGGTGCAGCTAACATTGGGTAAAACAGCGATTCAGGTCATAGCCTGCTATAGGTCCCCAACCATGACCCAAGACTCACACTCCACGTTCCTAAGCACCCTGGAGAATATTAGGGTCCAACCTAACACTCTCATACTGGGTGACTTCAACTACCCCTCCATTAACTGGGAAAACTACTCATGTGCTAATACACTTGCCAAATGTTTCCTGGAATTAATTCCAGTGCCCTGGACCAGCTAATTCCTACCCCCAATACAGGTAGCAACATCCTAATATAATGTGAGCTGGTCATTACTAACATGAGTGACTGTTGCTCTGCACCAGTCGTCAACTCCTGCCTGGTTAGATCCGACCACAAATTAATCACCTTGGAAATCCACATCCCTCCCACCCCCAACCCCCGCAAAGGTAACCACCATGAAAAACTTCTCCAAAGCTAACTTTGGGCTCATAAAACAGAAGTGGCTAACTTCACAGCACCCATGCAATTGCAGAACAGCTGCATGACCACCGAATCATACACTAATGCCCTGTGAGAACACCTACACAAATGTATGGATCTTGCCATACCCAATAGAACCAAGACACTCTCCTCCAAAAAAAGGAAGCCAATCTTGTGGTCCCAAGCCATAAACAAACTCTACAACAGGAGGAAACTGATGTGAAATAATGTGAAGTCCCAAGACTGGAAAAACTCCCTTATCAGCCTCAACAAAAAGTTGCGATCCCTCATCAAATCCTCTAAAGCTAGCTATTGAAAACAGAACTGCAGCAGATAGTAAAGACAACCACAAGGCCTTCTATAATTATGTAAAGAATCTCCATGGTAGTACCCAGATTTGCTCTGAGCTACTGCACAATGGTACCTCCTATACCGAGCCAACAGATACTGCCAATATACTGGCCGACAGATTCAGTGCCAACTTTACCCCTCTCTCCCCTCAAAGGACCAATCACAATAACAGTAGATTGCCAGACACCTAGTATTACTGCTGCACAGGTTAAAACAGCACTGTTCAAGGCCAAGAATACAGCTTCTATGGGACCTGACAATATCCCTGGCTGTGTTCTACATGAACTACAGAGTGAACTGGCACCTCACCTGTGTGCCCTGTTCAATCACAGCTTCACCTCAGGCTTTGCCCCTACTAAATGGTGCACTGCTATAGTCATCACTCTCCACAAACTACAGACCCTGGTAACTATCACCCCCATTAGCCTGACAAGTCTGATATGCAAAGGTATGGAACGCATCATCGGTCCTGAGTCCTCTCCTGTTTGGTATCTACTTCTCAGAAGTCCAGACCAACACAAAGGGACTCTGGCTGACAAAGTTCACAGACGATTGCAAGTTGGGAGCCATTATTAACTCCCCAGGTGATGATGACATCCTACAGAAAGGCCTCACTGAGACTAACGGCTGGTGTCAGAACCATGGCCTTAAGCTCAATACCAAAAAATGTGTTGTCATCCCCTTTGGGAAAAACCCAGTTTCCATGAATTACCACATTGATGGTAGTCCACTGCACACAGAAGGCATTATAAGAGATCTGGGAACACAGGTGGACAGCAACCTCTCCTTTGACCACCACATTGTCACTGTGATCAGAAAGTCCTTCTATGCGGCACATCTCATTACTAAGGGTTTTGCATCCAGGAAGAAAGAGGTCATTGTCTCACTCTACTCTTCCCTCATTAGGCCAATCATCGAGTACAATGACCCATTTGACATGTACCGCACTAGACACCTGCAACAACTGGAGAGGCCACAAAAGTACCTCACAAAGGAGATCCTAGGCATTAAACACTTGTCCTATATGGACAGACTCAAAAAACTCCAACTATTCTCTGTCTCATATCGCCTACTTAGAGGCGATCTCTGCTTGACTTACAAAGCCATGTCTAACCCAAATCTGTTAGAAATGCTACATCTAAAGGAATCCCAATCCCTCCACACCACATGCTCCAGAGACCTCAACCTCATTACCACAATCAACAGAATGTGCTGGAGATTGCCCATGCTATGGAATAAACTTCCCATATATGTCAAACAGAGGACCTCACTGGCCCTCTTCAAGAGAAATCCTGATGAGTGGATGGGAAATAGAAAATTCACCCTGGGGATCACTCCAGTGGCTCTACTCGACAGAGGCACTGGGAACTAAGGTCTGGTGGCACTATGCCAGGGTAATCCTATGGGCTAGGCTTGTAAAGGCTCCAGGGCCATGCAAAACCCTTAGTAATGAGATATGCCACATAGAAGGACTTTCTGACCACAGGGGCAATGTGGTGATCAAAAGAGAGGCTGCTGTCAACCTATGCAAAGAAATGAAGAAATTCAACATCACATACAATTACACAATATTAGGAAAACATTGAATCTTCAAAGAAAAGCATTCCATTTTCTAATTTTCCCCTCACGCAGTCTTTCCCATGTTTAGCTGTCCAGTGGTCCGTAGTGAGAATGATACACTGAAAGAACAGAACACTAAGTGAAGAAAATGGAATAAGATAAAGTAATGCATTTAATAAGGCATTTAAAGCAAAACAAATTAGTAAGAACAGAATGAAATTAGCAGTAGTGCTATAAATAAGCATGATATATTATGTTTAATACTACAGTGACCAAAAAAAAAAAAAACTGTAGTGAGAAAGTATATTAATGCTAAAATAAGTATAACACACTACATTTGATAATTAGTAGCAACAATAACTGTGTGAGTTTCCCCACCTATTTGTCCTTTTCTGAGGTTGCACTTCATAAAAGTGACACATATCCAAAGGAGCATATAAAGCTATGACGACTACACTTAGAGGAGTCACTTATTAACATGGCTTAAAAAAATAGTTTGTCTCTTCAAAATATAGCAAGATCAGGGTGTGACCTTATTTGTGCTTACAAAGCAGACAAGGATATAGTAATTATGGCATGAAATGATTTAACTTGTTCAAACCTGGAAAGGCAATCAAAATATATTAATACATTGCTAGAAACACCAAGACACTGAAAAGGGCCAACTCCCCCTGCCCTTCCCTTTTGGATTAGTTTGCTTATTTCATCTTCAGTCAAAAATACACCATCACTGGAAGCCTTAAGTATATGCTTAGCAGACTTAAAGTAAATAAAGAATTATCTGCTATTTCACTCCAACAGTGAGGAGCAATTACTGCTTTTAAAGTTTACAGCCTAATGATTTTATTAGTTTGGTTATTTTCATTGTATTGTTTTTTTTTTTTTTTTTGAAACAGAAAGACTAATTAGGGATAAATATCTCTTTTCACTGGTGATCTTAGAACCTGTCAAACAGCTGGAGACTCATGAAGTCAAATCCAGATCTGCAGGATATATCTTTTACAACTTGCATCTTAAACCCCATGAATGGCACTTTTGCATGAATTTCTTGATTTATTGTTTTAAAATAAGGCATATACTGGTAATAAAGATTGGTGAAAACAAGTACACAAAACCCGAGTAAGACAATAATGTAAAATACATTAATGCAGCTTAACACATATCATTTATACAGTATATTAAAGAATAACGCAATGCAAATTATACTAACAGTGCACATAAGATTAGCAGTATGCAAAATAAAATAATTTTATGGTAATATACACAGTAATAGCATAAGTATACATTACAGAGCAACTATAGTAAAATAAGAATAACATATCTTATGTATTTTTTTTATATATAATGCAATATCATTATAAATTAAAATAAAATACATTGTATACATTATATAAAGCATATGGTGCATCTGGTTTGGTGCAACTGGGTTAGTACAATAAAACATGGGGCAGTAACCTTAAGTAAGAGTTGCTTACCTCGCTAGGGACGGCTTGCACCTGTCACCCCTGGGCTTTCGGATATTGGCTAAGGCTCTTGCTACCCCCATAGTGCCTTTTTTAGGCAAGGCTCAAAAGACAAACCCACCTCCATAGGTATCACAAGGGATAAGAAACTAAGAGTAATGCTACTCAATGCCAGAAGTCTAAACCTCAAGATGCACGCACTCGAAACTCTCCTTAGCATGGAGAACATCGATATCTGTGCAGTAACAGAAACCTGGTTCAGGGCTCCCGAGAGCACCCCAGCACTACCAGGTTATACCTCATACCATGCTTTTGGCCCCAAAACTTGGACCGAACCACAAAAGGAGGGGGAGTATCGATATTCATCAAAGATACCCACACCTCCAGGTTGGTGGCAAAGCACGAAGCATCAGAGACTATCCATGTGCAACTAACAGAGGGTAAAACTGCCTTCCAGTTTATAGCCTGCTACAGACCACCCTCCCAAACCCAGGAACCCCACTCGGCCTTCCTGAGAACACTGGAAAATATGAAGGTCTCTCCAAACACCATTATATTGGGCGACTTCAACTACCCAAACATAGACTGGGAGCATTACTCTAGCTCCAACACCCTAGCCCAAAGGTTCCTAGAATTTATAAACTCAAATGCTATGGAACAACTTGTTACCACTCCCACAAGAGGGGAAAACATACTGGACCTGATCATCACCAACATGGGGACTCTATGCTCCAGACCAGAAGTGTATCCCTCACTGGTAAGATCAGACCATAAACTAATCTCACTGGATATTCACATCCCGATCCCACCCCCTGCCCAGAAAACCACAGTGAAAAACTTCTCTAAAGCAAATTTCACACTCCTCAAAACTGAGGTGGAATCCTTCAAAGCCCCCGGGCCTGTAGAAAATACAGCCCAGACCGCAGAATCCTTTATAAACACATTCTATGAACACCTTCAGGAATGCATGGATCATGCGATCCCAAATAAAACCAAGACCCAATCCTCCAAAGGCAGACGTCCTGTCTGGTGGACCTCAGCCATAAACAAACTATACAATAGAAGGAGGAAGCTACTAAATGATAGAGCAAAATCCCAAAAAGGGAAGGCATCACTGATCAGTATTAGCAAAAAACTACGGGCACACATAAAATTGTCTAAGGCCAGCTTCGAGAGAAAAATTGCACAGGACACTAAGGATAATCACAAGGCTTTCTTTAGTTATGTTAGGAACCTGGGTGGTAATTCCCAGATATGCTCAGAATTAGTCCAAAATGGCAAAAAATACACCGAACCCACAGACATTGCCAACATCCTAGCTGGCAGGTTCAGCGCAAACTTCTCCCCCCCCACTCCCCACCAAAAGGGCAAATATCTATCCCAGCAGAGTGCTGCCCCCTGACATCTCAGATGCTCAAGTAAGAGCCGCCCTCTTCAAAGCAAAAAACACAGCATCAATGGGACCAGACGGTGTCCCGGGCTGCGTCCTACATGAACTCCAAGAAGAGCTAAACCCAAACATAAAACTACTGTTCAATCTCAGCCTTACTACAGGATATGTGCCCAAAGAGTGGTGTACAGCAACAGTGGTCCCTCTCCATAAAGGTGGTGCCTCAACGGATCCTGGAAACTATCGCCCCATAAGCCTGACTAGCTTGGTCTACAAAGCTATGGAAAGGATCATCATGGACCTCATAAATAAAGATATTGGAGACCTACAAACACTGGATCCTACCCAGTTCGGCTTTGTTAAGGGCAGATCCTGCCTCTTAAACCTGGTTGATTTTTTTGAAACAGTCACCAAGGCCATTGACGAGGGGAAGGTGGTCCACACAGCCTACCTGGACCTCACAAAAGCCTTCGATACAATACCCACTCGGGCATTATAGATAAGCTCACCAGCTTAAATATAAACCCCTATGTCACTAGATGGATTGCAAATTGGCTCAAGGACAGAACCCACATGGTTAGAATTGCTGGAGCCATGTCAGACTCCAAACCAGTTACAAGTGGTGTCCCACAAGGCTCAGTCCTGGGACCTCTCTTGTTCGGTATATATTTCTCAGAGGTACAGGCCAACACGGAAGGACTGTGGCTGACCAAGTTCGCAGATGACTGCAAACTGGGCGCCATAATCGACTCTCCAGCCGACACAAGCATCCTCCAAAAGGGCCTCATAGAAACAGTCAACTGGTGCCAGAGCCATGGCCTCAAGCTAAATGCCAAAAAGTGTATAGTCATCCCTTTGGCAAAAACAAAGTGCCCACAAATTACCACATAGGTGGTAATCCATTAAGTACAGAAGAAGTAATTAGGGACCTGGGGACCCAAGTTGATAGCAATCTCTTATTTGACAACCACGTGGCCAAAGTGGTTAGAAAAACATTTTATATAGCCCACCTAATCATGAAGGGATTCACATCTAGATCAGGGACGCCATTGTGCCTCTTTACTCATCCCTCATCAGGCCCATAATTGAGTACAATGCCCTTTGGGATGTACCTTACCAGACACCTGCAGCAACTGGAAAGACCCCAAAAGTACCTCACCAAGAGGATCAAAGGGCTCAAACAGATGCCATATGCTGCCCGGTTAAAGAAACTCCAGCTCTACTCAGTGGCATACCGCCTGTTCAGAGGCGATCTGTGCCTGACGATAAAGCCATGTCCAACCCGAATTAATGGACATGTTGCACCTCAGAAAATCCAAATCCCATCGAGCTACGCTCGAGACTTGAACCTCAGCACTGAAATAAATAGGACATGCTGGAGGGACAGATTCATAACCCAGAGGCTCCCTTCACTCTGGAATAAAATCCCAGTCCAGGTTAGGCAGAGTCCCTCATTGACTCTCTTCAAGAGGAATCTTGATGAGTGGATGGGAGATCGTAGGTTTACCCCAGGTATCACTTCTGTGTCACTGTTAGACAGAGGCACAGTATACTAACCTCAAAAAAGGGCATAGCAAAATAAATTTAAAATGGGTGGCGAAAGCCAAACACATTCTGGCTAGGCTTATAAATGCCCTAGGGCAGATAGCCTAGTATGAACCTATGAACCTATAAATGACAAATATTTAGTGAGTTTCCCACATTAAAACTCAGAAAACTAACAATGTAACAGTGATATATAATTTACAAATATTATTTGCTAATAAAAGTTCCACAAAGCTAACAGCAATAAATGAAGGTGTGGTAGTCCTGTAAATATGAAAGTATGACATGTAAACTAAGACAAAATTAGCAGTAATATTATGTTATGTCCTGTAACAGTATAAATGAGTTCATTTTGATTTGTGCATCAAACTAGGAATACGAATAATATAATGTGAGCTACAGTGACAGTAAGACAGCAGAGTAAACATTATGTTACTCAGTTAAATTGGCAGGAAAAACTAGTAATAAACCTAAGTACATAAAAATACAAGCTGGTAAATTATTGTAAACACATACAACATGAAGCACAGCAGTGTTTAAGACAGTACTGCATTATGTGTTTATAAAATATAGTGACAATACAATAATTCTGATGGAAATACACAGAGCTATGTGCTTACCAGTAATTAAGGTCATAATCACCATACAGATCAGTAACATAGCATGTGTATAATACAATGTATAAAAATAACAGAATGAAAGGCTATATATTAATTATATTGGCTTATAGTATGAAGTAATATAAGCTATAGGTAATAAACTGGCAATGTAACTATAAGGCATCGAATAGATGAGAGTATAAAAACTAGATGGAGAAACAATAATAAATATTGTAAAGCGAAATAGTACAGAAGGGTATAGTAAGTTGTATAACAAATGCAATTATATAAAAGCTGAAAATAAGTGCAACAAAACCACTGAAATAATGCTGCAACTCTATTCTTTTGATGTAAAGATATATCATGAACTATGATTTTCATTGAGCACTTTATTAAACTTCATAGGCATTGTCTTGCATTATAAGCATGTTAAATATGAGCAAAGTCAAAACATCATATAAGATAAGCCTTCTCAGCTGTACTCCTGGTTAATACTGTATACAAGTAAGAAAGATAAAAATCCTGTGTGAAAAAAGTACAGAACTCTAAAAAAGATATGTTGCAACCAAGATGCTCTACATTATGACACGAGACTTAAATATCAGAACTCATATCTATTGCATTATTTAATTATACTTAAGAAAATGAAAAATAAAAAAAAATACATTTTAAATAACCCGTGACATCTGGTGGCAGTCTGTTATGGGAAACATATAATGAAAAGATGTATAAGAGATGTCCTGTGTACTATCTTGCAAACAAAATTCAGCATCAAGCAATGTTTATCTGCTATGAGTTAATGTCATCAGCTTCTTTCCATTTGCTGTATTTAAAATGCATCCCATATTTCAGTCCTTTAAGTCCTCTCTTTTGTTAATCCCTAATTTTCATGGGGAGGGCCTTGCATAATACATTTGAGAACATTCTGAAAATGAATTCTGTTTACTTTAGTTGATAAGATATCATGACCCAGTACATTGTGAGCCCTAACCCGAATGAACAAAGTTCAAATCCATTTTTATTTCACACTCTAACTTGGGAATGCAGAGACACTGCGTGACAGAGGTCAAGGTCTATGTGGTACAACTATTCTTCAACCAGAGCTCTGTTTATCATTAGTATTTTGTAAAGTTTCCCAAACAAAACAGGACTCCCTACTCCACCTAAATCTTATCAGCTACACAGGAATAGCTGATTGCATCCCCTCATTGTGACTGACCTGCTCATGACTGCATGTCTGCAACAGTGAAGGCCAGCATCCCTATTTCTTTGAAAGGAACACAGAGAAGCAGGCTAAGGATGAGAAGAAATGGCAAGGAGACAGAGAGATGTAGTAAGGGTAAGAAAAGAGAAAAGGGTAAATCAAAGAGTTATTCAAGACCGTGAAAGAGAGAGACAAGAAAGGTGAGAGAGAGAGAGAGAGAGAGAGAGAGAGAGAGTGAGAGAGAGAGAGAGAGAGAGAGAGAGAGAGAGAGACAGAGAGAGAGATAGATAGATAGGATTTGGAACTTCGAGAACAAAACATTCTGGGTATTCCAGCTACAAATCTCCAGCTGTAGCAGGACTATAAATGTTCCCATCATTTTATGGCAGTACCTTTCTCATGCAGGGGAATGTTTTTGGATGCTGTCATGGGAGTTAACATTTATGTGTTCCAGAGACTATTTAATTAATGAGCAGGATTCTGCAAGCTCCCAAGGTTCACCAAACATCTTGAATGTTTTGATACTCCAACTGAATATACAGACAGAAAACAATGTAATACAGCTACTGTACAAGCATAACCACAAATGAAATGTATGTAACCCATTTCCTTGACTTTTTATATATGTTGCTGTTGAGTTAAATTACTTCAAGCATATTCCAAAAAATAATAGCCACATGAAAAGCAGCACATCCGTTTTACAAGGTCATCATTGGCAGAATCCCCAACCTCTCCCTCACCCCCAGATATATACTGTCATGTAACTATAACAAAAGGCAGGAGGCTCATGAGCAGCTAAACGTCTTTTTCTTTTTTCCCCTTTACAATCATCACTGTTCAGTTTACAAGGACATAGGGTATTTGTTAAGAACTGAATGTAGTATATTTCTGTCCACAAATACAGTATACTTGAATATATCTGTTGTTTTCCAGTGTAAAAAGCACCACCACGGTCAATATATCAGCAAATTCTGTTTTCATTAATACAGCTTGAAATGGGGGTATGCACACCCCTTAAGCCCTACTCATACCTCTCAAGTGTTCCTGATTTTGCTGAATGCATCTAATTTAGTATATTTTTATCCTTTCCTTCATTCATTTTTTTGATATTCTGGTAAATCTCTGAGGAGTACAGACAGTTAATAATGACAATGATTAGAGTTTCACAAATTGTTCAAAAATGCATGTTGTTGCAAATTCTATTGTTTTCTTAACTGTTTAATGTGAATTAAAGTAATAATTAAAAATTGTCCATAATTTTCACCCTTTGTTTCCCCATTATTTTTTGCTTTGTCCAGAATTATTGAGCAAAGAAGTTGAGAAATATGCATAAACCAAATAGCAGATGACATTTGTCACATATACTGAGTATGACAAAAATGTCATGTGATAGCCATAAATGTCTCCAGTATCACGGATTAGATATCTGCAGACAGCACTGCAGCAAACCAATGATATAACCATAATTAACAATTGGATAAAGTACTGGTGTCATTCAAAGGGGATCCAGTGTCTGTCAGCCTGGGATGACATGCTCGACAAGCCACGTTGCTTCGCTAGGGACGGCTTGCACCTGTCACCCCTGGGCTTTTGAATACTGGCTAAGACTCTTGCCACCCCCATAGTGCCTTTTGTAGGCAAGGCTGAAAAGACAAACCCACCTCCATAGACAATACAAGGAAAAAGAAACTAAGGGAAATGCTGCTCAACTCCAGAAGTCTAAACCTCAAAATGCACGCACTCTCTCTCCTCAGTATGGAGAATATCGATATCTGTGCAGTAACAGAAACCTGGTTCAAGGCTCCTGGAAGCACCCCAGCACTACCAGGTTAAACTTCATACTATGCTTTTCGGCCACAAAACTGGGACCGAACCGCAAAAGGAGGAGGAGTATCCATATACATAAAAGATACCCACACCTCCAGGTTAGTAGCACTGTACGAAGCATCAGAGACCATCCATGTGCAACTAACAGTGGTCAAAACTGCCTTTCAGTTTGTAGCCTGCTACAGACCACCCTCCCAAACTCAGGAACCCCACTCGGCTTTCCTGAGAACACTGGAGAATATGAAGGTCTCTCCAAACACCATTATATTGGGTGACTTCAACTACCCAAACATTGACTGGGAAAACTATTCAAGCCCACACACCCTCGCCCAACGGTTCCTAGAATTTATAAACTCAAATGCTATGGAACAACTGGTCACCACCCCCCACAAGAGGGGAAAACATATTGGACCTGGTCATCACCAACATGGGGACTCTGTGTTCCACACCAGAGATATACCCTTCATTGGTAAGGTCAGACCATAAATTAATCTCACTGGACATCCATATCCCGTCCCAACCCCCAGCCAAGGTAACCACGGTGAAGAACTTCTCAAAAGCAAACTTCACACTTCTCAAAACCGAGGTGGTATCCTTCAAAGACCCCCGGGCCAGTGGAAAATACGGCTCAAACCGCAGAATCCTTTACAAACGCATTCTATGGACACCTACAAGAATGCATGGATCGTGCTATCCCAAATAAAACCAAGACTCACTCCTCCAAAGGCAGGAGACCTGTCTGGTGGACCCCGGCCATAAATAAGCTACACAACAAAAGGAGGAAGCTACTACATGATAGAGCAAAATCCCAAAAAGGGAAGGCATCTCTGATCAGTACTAGCAAGAAGCTACGATCCTTCTTAAAATCATCTAAGGCCAGCTTCGAAAGAAAAATTGCACAAGACACTAAAGACAATCACAAGGCCTTCTTTAGTTATGTCAGGAACCTGAGTGGCAACTCCCAGATATGCTCTGAGTTAGTGCAAAATGACAAAAAATACACTGAACCCACAGACATTGCCAACATCCTGGCAGACAGGTTGAGTGCAAATTTCTCCACCCCATCCCCCCCAAAAGAGCAAATGTCCATCCCAACAGAGTGTAGCCTTCCTGACATCACAGATGAGCAGGTGAGAGCTGCCCTCTCCAAAGTAAAAAACACAGCATCAATGGGACCAGACGGTGTCTTGGGCTGTGTCTTACACGAGCTTCAAGAAGAACTTAACCCTTACATAAAGTCACTGTTCAATCTCAGCCCTACTACAGGATATGTACCCAAGGAATGGCGTACAGCAACAGTGGTCCCGCTCCACAAAGGAGGTGCCACAACGGACCCCGGAAACTATCACCCTATAAGCCTGACTAGCCTGGTCTGCAAAGCTATGGAGCGTATCATCATGGAACTCATAAACAAAGACATCGGGAACCTCCGGACACTGGATCCTACCCAATTCGGCTTTGTTAAGGGTAGATCTTGCCTCTTGAACCTGGTCGACTTCTTTGAAACAGTTATCAGGGCCATAGACGAAGGGAAGGTAGTCCACACAGCCTACTTGGACCTCGCAAAAGCCTTCGACACAATACCCCACTCGGGCATCATAAATAAGCTCACCAGCTTAAATATCAACCCCTATGTCACAAGATGGGTTGCAAACTG
Organism: Protopterus annectens; assembly: GCF_019279795.1. Classification (NCBI taxonomy): domain Eukaryota; kingdom Metazoa; phylum Chordata; order Ceratodontiformes; family Protopteridae; genus Protopterus; species Protopterus annectens. Next base: position 1,027,332,872 of record NC_056748.1, on the reverse strand, counting down.
GCTCAGGGATAGAACCCACATGGTTAGAATTGCAGGTGCCATGTCAGACTCTAAACCAGTTACAAGTGGCGGCCCACAAGGCTCAGTTCTGGGACCTCTCTTGTTCGGTATATATTTCTCTGAGGTACAGGCTAACATGGGAGGACTATGGCTGACCAAGTTCGCAGATGACTGCAAACTGGGTGCCATAATCAACTCTCAGGCTGACACAGGCATCCTCCAAAACGGTCTCACAGAGATAGATAACTGGTGCCAGAGCCATGGCCTAAAGCTAAATGCCAAAAAATGCATAGTCATCCCCTTTGGGAAAAACAAAGTGCCGACAAATTACCACATAGGAGGTAATCCATTAAGTACGGAAGAAGTAATTAGGGATTTGGGGACCCAAGTAGATAGTAATCTCTCCTTTGACAATCACGTTGCCAAAGTGGTTAGAAAGACCTTTTATATAGCCCACCTTATCACGAAAGGTTTCACATCTAGATCAAGAGAGGTCATTGTGCCCCTCTACTCATCACTCATCAGGCCCGTAATTGAATACAATGCCCCATTTGGGATGTACCTTACCCGACACCTGCAGCAACTGGAAAGACCCCAAAAGTACCTCACCAAGAGGATCAAGGGACTCAAACAGATGCCCTATGCAGTTCGGCTAAAGACACTCCAGCTCTACTCAGTTGCTTACCGCCTACTCAGAGGCGATCTGTGCCTGACGTATAAAGCCATGTCCATCCCAGAATTAATGGACATGCTCCACCTCAGGAAATCCAAATCCCTTAGAGCTACACGTTCCAGGGACTTAAACCTCAGCACAGAAATAAATAGGACATGCTGGAGGGACAGATTCATATCCCAGAAGCTCCCCTCACTCTGGAACAAAATCCCAGTCCAAGTTAGGCAGAGTCCCTCACTGACCCTCTTCAAGAGAAATCTTGACGAGTGGATGGGAGATCATAAGTTTGCCCCTGGGATCTCTTCTGGGTCCCTGCTAGACAGAGGCACAATAAACTAACTGTAAAAGGGCTATCTTCTGTGACCTGCTATTCAAAGGCACAGTCTACTAATCTAAAAGGGTGGCGAAAGCCAAACACACTCTGGATAGGCTTATAAATGCCCTAGGGAAGATAGCCTAGTATCAACCTATGAACCTATGAACCTATGAGCATGACAGTGGTATGCACACCACTGGCAAAACATGTGATATAAATCAACAATAGTCACCAAACATTCAATTACTTGCGGCCAGTTAGGTAGACAAATGGAGAAATATGTTACATAATGCCAACAACAGAGGGAGTAATGTGGTAATAGGATAATATGAAAGAGAATGCATGAATCATGTAAGGGAACAGTCACAAAGTATGGTGATAGGAAAGTGTGCAGAGTTCATGGGGCAATGCTTTCTCTGTTAGATTGACTTGTTTTCAGAGGTATGTGAAGGCTGTGAAAGGGGTTTGAGACAAGCATCAGGAATACATTTGCAAAGGCTTGGAACAGGAAGGGTTGGCAGGGGTTCAAACTAAACAGATAGACATAGCAAGACAGAAAGCTACAAATGGAATCTTCTCACACAGGTGGACATTACAGTAGACAGATTCTTACATACAAAGATCGGATAAGCAGTGTTTGAACAGTACAGGACAGCAATTGCGGTGCAAATGGTAATACCACAGGGCAGTGAGAAGAAAGCAAACAGACTGAAAAAAAGCTTCTATTCACCTTGCTGCAAGGATTGCCAAGAGTTAGGGATGGACCTAAATGTAAGAGCAGCAACCACATATTGACGGTCCATGACATCAATGTGGACCTCCCACTTGACAGTGTTGTTAGAGGCACCAGACAACACTGTCATGGACAGAACACCTTGTGTTGCCTGATAGCCACTGCCTAGAACACTGCTGCCTCATGCAATCTGTCCAAAGAGTCAGTGGTAGATCTGCAATGTAGCTATTGGGGCCTCAAACCCCCAGAGGAGGAATAGGAGGGTAACTCCTCAAATTATCCCTCCTCCTTAGCACTGGCCTCACAGATGACTCCTCTGCAGACAAAGGACAAAACAATGGGAGAATGTGATAGTAGGAATAGTCCCTCTCCTTTTACTGTTAAATACCGTTAGTCATGTAAACCATACATATCACTATCCATGGCAAAACAGTCTCTGCTCAGGCACTATTTGTTTTGCCTATTGCTGCTGGATGTACTATTGATTTTCATTTCTCATCAGTAACAATACAATATTGCCGTAGGTGACATCACAGTAAATTACACTTTGGCATACTACACCATTCACAACAGCATATAGTGTCTCACATACCCAGCTATGAGACTATACATCTGCAAAAAAATACAAAGCTAGTTTTGAGATCTACACCACATAACAAGATAACTCTGAGAAATGGAAACAGTAAAGGATTCAGCAGCAGTCTATCAACAGTTGTTTGGGAATATCAGTAATATAATTTACTGTGTGCTTAGGCTAACAACCAATATAATGCTGACCTGAAGTCACGCAGGTATATGTTACAGGTAGTACAGTTCAGAAACATTAATGTTGATATATTCCCAATTGCCTTTAAGCATATGACACTGGATATACAACCCTGTGTTCTGCAAGTTATTAAACCACATGGAGTTAAGATGCTCATGGCAGAATGTTACTGCTATATGACCCATGCAAGTATGGCTTCTTACTTATACATGTCCTCATAAACTGTAATAGTGTCATACTACTGGTTACATAAAGGCAGGACTGCCATTTATCCCAGCATTCTATACCAGTGGCTTTGCTCTGTATCAGTGGCCTTCTTCACAATTACTTCTAATAGTGTCATTTTAATCCATCAGATAATATTAATCATGAAAAGGACATATGTGGAATAACTAGAGGAAAGGTCAAGTTCTGGAGCCCCACTCAGCCCCATCTTGGAAACTTTACCTAGTCACTAATCTTTTGTTCTTAGATGCAAGCTCAATAAATGCTTTTTGTAGCTCCCAGAAGTCTGTATTCCCCCAAATCTAACATTACTAGAGCCTAACTGGGTGTTTGCTGAGGTATAAGTCTGTGTTTGCACAGTCAACCATGAACAGATTTGTACGGATATGCTCTAATTTATATAGTTCATTTTAATAACTCCTAATCGGCTATAGCTAAGAAAGTGTTTTTAAATGAACAATAAGTGGTTTTGATTTAGTGCAGAATTCTTTATGACAGATGGATGCTTCCTCTGGAATCAACAGATTTGCCAGGCATGCAACATCATGCAAGCAATAATGCCCAAGAGGGTGCGTGTTACTGTGTAAATAATGAATGCCTGGGGGGGGTTCTGAGTCCCGACACCCTGCAAGGATATTATTTACACAGTAATACACACCCTGTTTTGTATTTCTGTTTTTTTTTAATTTATGTATTAAATTTTGATGTAAAATAGTTCTTCTGCCTAATAATTCAAACTTTGTGTAGCATATGTAAATGTTGTTGGATCGATAAATTATTTTATATCCAGAATATAAGTTAGGTAATTATTTAATATCTACACACACACACACACACACACACACACACACACACACACACACACACACACACACACACACACACACTCGGAGACACATTCATAAATATATACACAAACATTTAGAAGCAATGTAGCTTTAAAAAGACATGATTAAACTTAATTGATTATACCAGGTAATAAAAGTTTATTGCCTCCATACCTCTAACCTGTCCATATTTTGAAAGAATGTTCAGATGTTTATCTAAGTTTTATTTTGGGTCTGTTCCTCATAAAATTTGTGGCTTGCTGTCAAATCATTGGGGGCTGAAGTAATTAAATAATGACATACATTTGAGTTTCAGACTTCATTTCCTTTAGAAAATGTATGCTAAAACAAATATTGCTTTTCTAGCAACTTAAGTTTATAAGAGTGATATTTAAAATCTGTTACTATTTTAGAGGCAGCCACCCATGTGCCCTCCCCTTATTTTAGGTTTTATCCAAATATCTTGAGCTAAGAGGTTGAGAGGTATACATATCTCTTAACCACTGTTGCCACAGCTCAGTTGCTCAATATCTCTTTTTCTCGCACACACCCACCATCCCACACTTCTATTTTCATACATGCCAAACGCATGCACTCATACACAAACATAAACACACACAAGTACAGTTTTCTATTTTTTAAATAATCTGTTACTTTTATTTTACACTCACTAAACTGCAAAAACATTCCTTAGCAAGTGTAAAATAATAGCTCGATCAGCCTCATTCTCACTTTCATGCACACATTCAGTACACTCTCACACACACTTTTCATTTTTTAAAAACTTTCTCTTTTTATTCAATTTTACGCTTGATAAACAGCAAAAGTGCTACTTAGCGAGCATAACATAATGGCGACCGTTAGATTCCTTAGTGAGCTTCATGCTGCTATGAACCACAGGACTTGTTTTTCAGTGGGCATTACCTGCACATTAACACCCTGCTCGACAATGTTCGTTCTCCAGTCAGGGTGCTGATGTACGGTTTGTCCTCTCAGGGGTATTTTTTTGTGGTGGTAAAATTGTATAATGGACCAGTTCTCCAGAAAATGGATTACCTGGGATTAGGGAGCTACAGTTGTTGGGAACATGAGCTATATTCTGGAAGTTAGCATAAAATTCCAAAATCTTAGTTGCACCATTACTTGGAAGAAGGTGGCTAAGTTGTTCTGTGGTTTGCTTTGTTAATTTAACAGTTTTCTTTCAGAGAATGGTAAAACTGGAGAGTCATTTAAGCAAAAATCCTTGCACTTCAATTTATCCCCCTTCTACACAGTGTGTCTTTTCTCTGTTATATTATTTCATACCAGTAATTCAAACACATTGTATGCGCTTTAAAGAAAATTATATGTGCAGCCATGGTTGCAGACAATGTGGCAACAAAAACAGACATTTTAAAAGTGCAATATTATATCACAACCAAAAAAAATGAAAAATATAATCCAAATATAACAACCGAAAACAGGATCCAACACAGATTTATTGGATAGTCTCTCTCTAGCGCCTCGGCTTTCGCCTTCAAGGAGAATACTCCTTGAAGGCGAAAGCCGAGGCGCTAGAGAGAAACTATCCAATAAATCTGTGTTGGATCCTGTTTTCGGTTGTTATATTTTAAAAGTGCAAGTCTGCTGAATAATCCACTTTTTTCTGAAACAATTGTATTTGGCTTTTGTAGGATGAATATAAAACATACAACATGTTGAAATAAGAAAACCAATTTCATGTAACTATATACAGTAAGTAAATCAACCATATATGAATTTTAAGACATGCTGCTTTAAAAAGGATTATAATGACAAGTAGAGAAAGAAGGTGATTTATATTAAGAAAAGTGAAAAAGAAATAGTAGTTCCCAAGGATGTATGAATTTTGTCAAAGATCCATTTAAATTGTTGATGAGAAAATATAAGCATTTAGTAAAGTAGTCTGAGATATATATTCTAGCATTTTTTTCTGAGATTAGTTTTCTTGATGAGAGTTATTTAAAAACTTAAAACATTTAGAGTACTGTAATAGCAAATCTAATTTGGAGTTTCAAGATGTCCATAGGTTTCAATCTACTTTATTCTTTTATGGATGATAGTTTTAATGTTCAAGAGGCCTCAGTTCAGAGCAAATGAATTACAAGCAAGATCAGCCAAAGCTATCTATAGATAGATAGATATAGATAGATGTAGAGATATAGATATAGATATACGAGCATATGACTGAACATACGAATGCTGACCATTAAAAGAACAGTGATTTTAGATGGACTCTAAAATGATTGAAAACAACTTCTTCTTCTTTTGGCTGCTCCTGTTAGGGGTCACCACAGGGGATCATCTGTTTCCATTTCTTCCTGTCCTCCGCATCTTGCTCTGTCATGCCAACCACCTGCATGTCCTCTCTCACCACATCCATAAACCTTATCTTAGGCCTTCCTCTTTTCCTGTTACCTGGCAGCTTCATCCTTAGCATCTTTTTCCCAATATAGGTTCATAGGTAGGTACTAGGCTATCTGCCCAAAGGCATTTATAAGCCTAGCTGGAATGTGTTGGCTTTCGCCACCCCCTTAGATTAGTTCCCCGTGCCTCTTTTCAGCAGAGCCATTGAAGTGATCCCTGGGGTAAACTTCCTGTTTCCCATCCACTCATCAAGGTTTCTCTTGAAGAGGGTTAGCGAGGAGCGCTGCCTAATGTAGATTGGAATCTTGTTCCAGAGCATGGGAAACCTCTGGGACAGGAATCTATCCCTCCAGCACGTCCTATTTATTGTTGTGGTGAGGTTTAGATCCCTGGAGCATGTGGCTCGAGGGGATATGGTTTTCTTTAGGTGGAGTATGTCCATCAATTCTGGGTTGGACATGGCCTTGTATGTCAGGCAGAGATCACCTCTGAGTAGGCGGTATGCGACTGAGTACAGCTGGAGTTTCTTCAGTCGAGCTGCATAGGGCATCTGCTTGAGGCCAGTAATCCTCTTGGTGAGGTATTTCTGTGGTTTTTCCAGTTGTTGCAGGTGTCTTGTAAGGTACATCCCAAATAGGGCATTGTACTCTATGATGGGTCTGATGAGTGATGCGTAGAGGGGCCCAATGACCTCTTTCGATCTGGTTGCAAACCCTTTTGTGATTAGGTGGGCCACATAGAAGAATTTTCTAACCACTTTGGCAATGTGATTATCAAAGGAGAGATTACTATCTACTTGGGTCCCCAGATCCCTTATTACGTCTTCTGTATTTAGGGGGCTACCACCTATGTGGTAGTTTGTGGGTACTTTGTTTTTTCCAAATGGGATGACTGTGCACTTTTTGGCATTTAGCTTGAGGCCATGGTTTTGACACCAGGTATCTGTCTCAGTGAGACCCTTTTGGAGGATGTCTGTGTCAGCTGGAGAGTCTGTTATAGCCCCTAGTTTGCAGTTGTCTGTGAACTTGGCCAGCCATAGTCCTCCTGTGCTTGTCTGTACCTCTGAGAAGTATATGCTGAACAGGAGGGGTCCTAGGACTGAGCCCTGCGATGTTTGCTCTGAGAGTGTTGATGGAGAAGTACAGAGAAGGTCAGAAGGAGTTGCATTGTGTCTTTGTGGACTTAGAGAAAGCATATGACAGGGTGCCTAGAGAGGGGTTGTGGTATTGTATGAGGAATATATATGTATACTCTGCATCCCTCCTCAGCACATGTCCAAACCAACGTAATCTTGCCTCTCTGGCTTTGTCTCCAAACCTTCCAACCTGGGCTGACCCTCTAATATACTTATTCCTAATCCTGTCCACCCTCGTCACACCCAGTGCAAATCTTAACATCTTTAACTCTGCCACATCCAGCTCGACTCCTGCCTTTTTGTCAATGCTACTGTCTCCAACCCGTATAACATAGCTGGTCTCACTACCCTCTTGTAGACCTTCCCTTTCACTCTTACTGGTACTCGTCTGTCACAAATCACTCCTGACACTCTTCTCCACCCACTCCATCCTGCCTGTACTCTCTTCTTCACTTCTCTTCCACACTCACCATTACTCTGAACTGTTGATCCCAAGTATTTAAACTCATCCACCTTCGCCACCTCTACTCCCTGCATCCTCACCATTCCTCTATCCTCCCTCTCATTCACACACATATATTCTGTCTTAGTCCTGCTGACCTTCTTTCCTCTTCTCTCTAGGGCATATCTCCATCTCTCCAGGGTCTCCTCCACATGTTCCCTACTCTCACTACAAATCACAATGTCAGCTGCAAACATCATAGTCCACGGGGACTCCTGTCTGATCTCATCTGTCAACCTGTCCATCACCATTGCAAATAAGAAAGGGCTCAGAGCTGATCCTTGATGTAATCCCACCTCCACCTTAAACGCGTGCGTCACTCCCACTGCAGATCTCACCGCTGTCACACTACCCTCGTACATATCCTTTACCACTCTTACATACTTCCCTGACACTCCCAACTTCCTCATACAAAACGACAACTCCTCTCTAGGCACCCTGTCATATGCTTTCTCTAAGTCCACAAAGACACAATGCAACTCCTTCTGACCTTCTCTGTACTTCTCCAGCAACATTCTCAGAGCAAACATTGCATCTGTAGTGCTCTTTCCTGGCATGAAACCATACTGCTTATCACTAATCATCACCTCCCTTCTTAACCTAGCTGCCACTACTCATTCCCATAACTTCATGCTGTGACTGGTCAATTTAATCCGTTTGTAGTTAGTACAGCTCTGCACATCACCCTTATTCGTAAAAATTGGTACCAAAACACTTTTTCTCCATTCCTCAGGCATCCTCTCACTTTCCAAGATTTCATTAAACAATCTAGTTAAAAACTCCACTACCATTTCACCTAAACACCTCCATGCTTCCACAGGTATGTCATCTGGACCAGCAGCCTTTCCATTCTTCATCCTCTTCATAGCTATCCTTACTTCCTCCTTACTAATCCACTGCACTTCATGATTCACTATCCGCACATCATCCAACCTTCTCTCCCTTTCATTCTCTTCATTCATCAACCCCTCAAAGTACTCTTTCCATCTGCTCAATGCACTCTACTCGCTTGTGAGTACGATTCCCTCATTATCCTTTATCACCTTTAACTGCTGCACATCTTTCCTAGCTCGGTCCCTCTGTCTAGCCAATCGATACAGGTCCTTTTCTCTCTCCTTAGTGTCCAACCTTTCATACAACTCTTCATAAGCCTTATCCTTAGCCTTCACCACCTCTCTCTTTGCCATGCACCTCATCTCATTATAAGCCTGTCTACTTTCTTCATCTCTCTGACAATCCCACTTCTTCTTCGCCAACCTCTTTCTCTGTATACTCTCCTGTACTTCCTCATTCCACCACCATGTCTCCTTGTCCTTCCTCTTTCCAGATGATTGAAAACAACAAAAATTAAATGTTTTTTTTTTTTTGTAGGGGAAAACCACACTTCACCCCCACACCCCCTGCTAATTATATATGCTGACTCTGAGATCCCATTACAGAGGGGTAACGTCACTTTACCTTACTCTGCATCCCCACAATCCCATACAAAAGTTGGTGGCAAAAACGCCATTAAAAGCAATATTTGCTCATGTGAATGTTTGCTGTTATTTACAGCCTGATGTGTACCGGAAATTTGCTTGTGGATATTAAAAATATTTTAACGTGCATTTACTCCACCCTGGTTTCCAGTGATTTTTTATTTCTCATTTACAGCCCTAAGAAACATTCATTTATATAGACAGATAATTTAAACCACATAAATACAAAGACAGTTCAAGAAAAACAAGGGGTTTAGATGCCAAATTCAGAAAGGTTACCAAGAGGTGTATGCCATTCAGCTACATAAGTTACAGCAGACACCCGTGTTAATGAGCACAGCCAAAAGCTTGTGTTCACATGATCATATTAGAGGTAAGTACTGCAGACTTTAGCAGACAGGTAGTATTGGGGGGGGTGTACTTGTGTGGGTGTGTGTGTGTGTGTGCTCATATTTGTCTGTCTGATAGAGGTTATAATGAGGGAGTTAGGGGAGTTAGTTAGGGGATAGGTAGGATAGATGTTTCTATGTGTGTGTGTGTGTGTGTGTGTGTGTGTGTGTGTGTGTGTGTGTGTGTGTGTGTGTGTCTGGGTGAATGTGTAAATGTGCATGTAAGTGTTATCGGGTGAGGGGTGGGCTGGGAGTGTATGTGTGGGGGGGATGTCATAAATTCACACTCCTCAAGGCTAACAAGCTAATCCTGCAAAATTGGAGGATAGCACTGGACACCAGAGATCACTCTTTATATTGTGCCTTAAAGGCACTTACAAATTAACAGAACAAATATTACAGCACAGAAGATGTGAGGTTGGGGGAACTCAAGACACCAGGTGATACCTTTTTTATATCATGCCTTAAAGGCACTTAGAAAGTTAAGTGAGCAAAGTTTTGCAGCACAAAAGACATGGGCTGGGGGAACACTAGACACTAGGGATACTCTATATAGTGAGTCCAAAATGTTCTTAAAAATATTTAAACCCTGTACCTTTGGCCTCACATGGCATGTTAGACATCTGCTCTAACACTAGACACAAAGGATACTTCCAAAATATTACTGAAGTCTTTTATAAAAAGTAAAGTAAAAAGAGGAAAGCTTTCTAACCCTTGATCCTTGACACAGAAAGCAGCTTGTCAATCAAGAGCTTTAACCCTCTCTGTTAACTAATTAATGCAGTAGGGATTGTTTTATATAATAAGAAGCATGAAACTCTAATGCATGGCATTATTCAATGACTGCAACAGTTCATAGGTTGTAAGGGACAAGGTACCTATAACAGAAAACAGCTGGAGCAACCTGTAAAGTCAGGAACACTTGAGAGGGATAGAGGTGTGTCCATATGGGGGTGAGGCTTTGGTATGAAGCCAGAAAGTACTCTAGATGACACTAGTGAGATTTTTTAAATAGTACTTGGACCTAAATAAAAAGTAAGAGGTAAGAGTCAAGTAAGTATGTCTGTGTGTGTATGTATGTGTGCTTGTGTGAATGTGTTGTGATATGTGTGTGTATGTTTGGGTGAATGTGTTGTGATGTGTGTATTAGTGTGGGAGGAAGGGGTGGGTGTGTCAATGTGATGCATAAACCACCTTTGTTAACTATTGCAGATAAGAGTTGATTTTCACAAAGGGTAGTCAAAGGTGATTCAGAGACATGCAAATTAGCTGATAATGAAGTCTTTCCTCATTGTGTCTAACAAGTCTCTGAATTGCATTTTCTCACATCATGGTCTGCAGCTCTTAATGCCAGTTACTACTAGAACTATGTAAGAGAAAGTTTCCAATATGATTAAAAATTATTATCTTCTTCTTCTTCTTTTGGCTTTTCCCAGTTAGGGGTCGCCACAGCAGATCACCTGTCCGCTCATGATGGGCAAGTAGAGTTTTACAATGTTGGGTTGCCAGCCCGGCACCCAACCTTCAATGGAAGGCACACACACACACACACACACACACACACACACACACACACACACACACACACACACACTCACACCTAGGGCCAATTTAGAGTGTCCAATCCACCTACAGCATGTCTTTGGGATGTGGGAGGAAACCCACACGACCACAGGGAGGACATGCAGACTCCACACAGAAGGCACCCCAGCCAAGGATCGAACCAGAGAACCTCTTGCTTGGAGGTGACAACGCTAACCACTGCACCACCATTTAAAAACCAAGCCTTCCTATTTGTGACACTGCCTAGAATCATTCTGTAGAAAAGGTGGGCAACAAGGTTTGATGACTATATCACATAATGAATATAGCAACTCATGTAAATTCAAAGTATTGTTGTTTTGTAGGGCTAGCCACCTGGTGGAGAGAATATTGGCTGTAGGTTATGGTTATTTGTGATGTGACATCAGAACCCCATGTACAAAATGGTGAAAAGGGGGCTTGTTGCCAATATCAGTGCCAGTAGATGAAGACAAAATATATAACATCTTTGAGACAATGGAAAAATCAAGAAAAACATTTGCTAATGTGCAATATAATATGTACTTATATATTTATTTAATCATGGAAAATTATCCAGGTGTAGTTGAAATGATAGAATATCACTTCTGTTTAGCCTAGTTCAAGAAAAATGTAGCACACCAAACAGAGAATGTGCTGAACAATGCTCATGTACTTTAGCATACAAATCACTCAAAATCACGATAAGGAATGTTTTTTTTGTAGTCGGCATTGCCACCTGAATCCATCCCTTACTTATATAATAAAGCAATATACAAAACATTGGAAAAGGGGGGGGGGGTTACTTGGAATTTCCTCTTCCCTGAGACTTTGTGATGTCCTAATTATCATAAATAAGTATATAGG